>NC_045612.1:83864824-84084487 GCF_009762305.2 Zalophus californianus
CCTGCTGACAGTACCGGGATAGCCCCGTCCCCGCGGTACTTCTGACAGGTCCGCAGACCCGTAAGGAGCCCGGGCCCAGCGACCGGCGCCGACGTCGTTCCACTCCGGCGCGCATGCCCAGAAAGCACCAATCGGATCGCAGCGCTGACGATTCTCCCTCCCTGGTGCCGGGACTTCCGGGCGCGGGCTTCCGGCCGCTGTTGGCAAACTTCCGGGGCAGGACGACGAAAGGCTTTTGTGCGGCGGCCGATTCGGCCGAGCCTCTTGGCCGTTCTCTGGCTTCCTCTGCCCTTCGGCGGCATTCCACGTAGCTCCCACAGCCTCGATCTGCACTTCGCCTCGCAGGGGAGTGGTAGAAAAGATGGCTTCGCTTTCGCAACGTGTGGCGCTCAGTTTCTGTGGCCGCTAGGTGGCAGTAGTGCGCCGTGCAGGTTTTTCTGCCGTCCTCCTCCCCCGCCCTTCGTGCTTGGAAAAAGCAGCAGCGGCTTGTTGCCTCTAAACTGGAGCCGCCTTTCTGCGCCCGCGCGGGCAGGCCGCCTGGCGCCGGATCTGCCCGGTTCCCCGCGTGGGGTGGGGGGGCGCCCTGCGAAAACGCACCGCCCCCGGACGAGACCCTTCTGCTTGGCCGCCGTGCCTCTCCCCAGTCGCTGCCTGGGTGCCTCAGCGCCTCGTCGTTCCGCGTCTCCGAGTCGCCTGCTCGGTGGCTTTCCCTAAGCCCCAGCCGTTAGCAGGCGCGGAGGGGAACCTGCACTGGGGAGTTTTAATTAAAGGCTAACAAACCTATAGAGTTCGGGCTCAGGGAGAATTCTGGAGGTGGGGGACGCCGGTGAAGGTGGCGCCAGGGCGCGCGCGAACTTGCTGATGCGACTGTCCGTTCACGTAAACATGCTTGAAATGGTCATTTTTATGTTCTACCGATTTTCCCACCCCAAGGGTGAGAGAAAACCTCTTTCTGGCGAAGGTGACACCGCGTGGGAGTTGTTCGAAATGAGGCGTTGCACAAATGGGTCGAACTGAAATGCAGGTGTCAGAGAAGCCTTGAGAGAACAGGTAGGTAACCTGCGTCAGGAGGTGTGTGCGGTCCCTCGCGCCTTCCTTGGTCTGGTTTCTGCCTCCATCCCCTCCTCATGGTCTCCGCCCCTGTGTCCCCCTGGGGTCCCTCGCGCCCAGGCGCTGCGCTGCACGGGGCTGCCGAGCGCACAACGCCCGGGACCCTTGTGACGAGCACGCTTACTGACAGTCCCAGTGCCCTGTCTGCGTGGCCTCCCACGCAATCCATCGGGTGTCTGAGTTTCCGCTCCTTTGTCTTCTGGGCGGGGGGGGGGGGGCGGTTCCTCTTGAGTCAGATGGATGAAGCTTCAGTTGCCTAGTAACCCGTTTTGGTCTGTTTTTTGTTCTGTTGTTGTTTTAATTATCTCAACATCTGTTCCCGGAAAGAGAGCGAGGACCTTCAGCTGGGCGGATGCCTGAGCTGAAGTGACCCAGCGGAGGACCAGAAGGATGTTGCCATGACAGCGACTCCCACACTCCCTTCCAGCGCACAGGCCCTTCTCCCTCCCTCTCCGTGCCTGCTAGGATCTCCCCTGAGAATGGGAATGTGCTTTGGCCAGCAGGGAAGGGATCCGTGTATGGTCGAGGATGCAGGGGGAGAGGCGTAATCTTGGGGTGTCTGCAGAAGGGACCAGAGCCCCAAAGAAAGCAGTCTGTACAACACTGAGGCCCCCGGAGACGACGAAGCCTGTGAAAGCATAGTGGCCTCTAAATGCGGTTCTGGGATTTTCTCCAGCAGTCCACGGTGCTACACCGTTTTCTGAAGCCAAGCTCCATGGCTCAGACCCTGGAAAATGGGCCTGTGTTGTTAAAGGAGAATGGAGCCTGGCATGGCTCGTGGAGGCCATGACAGACTGGAGAAGGACCTGCTCCCCTCCGTGACAGCTCTCCTGAGTGACGGTGGCACTCCGTGTGTCTGTCTGGTCTGCTCATCCTTCTGTGCTCCGTGTTGGGGTCCACTTACACGGGATGTGAAACCTGGGCCTAGTTCAAGGAGAGGACAGGGCAGAGATGCCCCAGTCTCCTCTAACGTGGACTGATTGGAGGGTGGACGGAGGACGAGCTGCCCGGGGTGGTGAGGTGAGAACACACATTCACTAGGGCTCCTCAGACCACAAGGCCACATTGATTAATTTCTTCTCAATGGCTGATGTGATCTTCGTGATTGTTCACTGTCTGGACCTGCCAGAAACGGAGCAAACCACCCAGTGAAATCATTGCTGACCTGGTCCGGGGGGGTGGGATGCAATCATGTGAATGGTCTAGTTCAATAAATGCGCAGTCTCTCAGATTTCCACCCCAGCTCCCTACTTTTCCCAGGCTGGGAAGGAGTATGTGTGGTTTACACGTCTCGTGGGTGATGCTGGAAGGGGGCCATCTAGGAAATTTTATGGTGCTCACCGAATGCTCCCTGGTCTCTGAGGGGAGGAGGACTCTTGGCTCCCGGGTCCAGCTGGTGAGGCTGACCTGCACCACCCAGGCATGTGGCTGGTGAAACTTGCATTTTCCTCTCTCTCTCCTCTTGGGGACCTGGTGCTGCCTGGCTGAGCCAGCCTCAGCTCACCTTTGCTGGCATCTGTAGACACCTCTGAATCTTGGTCTCAGCCTCCATCCCACTCTGGGCAGGGCTGTCGCCCCACAGCCTCAGCTGCAGGGTCACCTAGTCCCCCGCCTACTTGGGCTTCCTTCCCCAACCCCTGGCTGTGGACTCAGTCACTTTCCACATTTCCCCCTCAGGGAATGCAGCCTCTGGGGTCTGGCCCATAGCACAGCAGGAGCCAAGATCAGCTCCAGAAAGCTAGGTTCCTAACCTCAGCCATCCCTCTGCCCAAGGAGGCTGCTGGGTCATCCTGCAAAGAATGGGGGCAAAATGCTGTCCTCCACTTCTCTGCTGTAGCTCACTTGTCCCCTCCCATAGAGGGGAGACTGAGCCTTGAGAGCCTTCCCTCCATCTGCCACCTCCTGTGTGTGTCTTCTACTCCTCTGAGGCTGGGACAGAACACATTCTTTTGCTTGACCTTCATGCTGACGAGGCTTCCCCACAGTATGTCCAGATCCCAAAGGGAAAGCTTTAGGATTTGCTTGCTTTTTTTTTTTTTTTTTTTAAGAGATTGGCTAACTGATAAACATAAAATGGAAGGGATTACCAAACATGAATGCCTGTGCCATCATCAGCAGGGCAAGATGTAAAAAAGTAAACTCAAGAGTTCAAAGACAGACACCATGTTTTAAAAGGGCCCTAGGAGATGCCGTGTCACCAATTTTAATGTCAGTGCCCAGAGAGCTTCACTCCTCAGTCCTCTGCTCCCACCAGCGCCTGGCAACCATCCAGGGAGCTGGGCAGCAGAGATGAACTTACCCAGAGCTTGTGATGTCTCCCAGGGGTTATGGAGCAAGCGTGGGAGCGTGTGCACGTCTGTCTGGTCCAGGAATGTCCTGAAGGGTCGGCAGACTTTCTTCCGGTGTCCTGTTTACCGCATAATAAATTAGAAGGGCAGCACTGAGATAGGCTCAATAGTTTCACCTTTTAAAAGAAATTTCTGATTACCGGGAGGAGCCCAGTCGACATTACTGGAGAACACAATGAAACCACAACTGTCTAATTCTAAAAATCCCTGAATGAAAACGTTTGCTTGACAGCTTCCCATTCTGGGAAAAAGGTCTTCCGCGGTCCTCTTCCTGAAGTTTGAATACAGGTTCCTGGCTCAGTCCTAAACCAGGCATGTTCTCCCCAGGTGTTGTACGGGTGTGGGTCCCCTCAAGACAGGACACGCAGGGGCGCTCTGGCCCCCAGCAGCTTTTCTCGGGCTCCCGAGTTCTCCAGCTGGCGGCTGCTCAGCAAGATCTATCAGAGGCATTTTGAGGGCTCCCGGTGCCTGCCCTGTTCTGAGAATGGACAGTCTCGGTCGCCCTATGGGCTCACGCCCTGACTGCCTGCCCTCTGGGCACATGGAGAAACCAAGGCACAGGGAGACCGAGGAACGTGCCTGCCGCCATGCAGCCAGAGAGCTCACTAGATGGGAGTCCTGGCATCACTGCTGCACCCTGGGTGACCTTAGGATCATATGCTAACATCTTCTCTTTTCCCCCTCTCACTCACTATGGACATGTCGTATTAAGGAGCAGTGAACGAATTTAATCCCTTAGAAGGAAATCAAGGCAGGGCAAGGTATCCCTTGTGCCTTTAACACAGACCCCTCAAAACCTGCAGGAGCTAGTGGCGGGCACACATGTGTTCCTGTGGATGTAAAGGGAGATTCTCCACTAACACTCCCCCACCTCCCCACCCCCCTTCCATAACCTGCAAAAAACATAACAGGTTTCAGGTGGCCTTTTATTCAGCGTCCAACAACACGAATGAGAGCCTCTCTTATTAGGTGTTTGCCACTCTCGTACAAGGTGGTCATTTAGCACTTATCTGGGAAGCAAGAGAATACCAACCAACCAACGAACCAATGCATAAAGAAGTTAGTGTGGTAAGCGTTAGGAACAAAATAGCCCAGGTCCTAGGCCAGGAACAATCTACTTACACAGAGTGGTCAGGCAGAGCCTCTCTGAGAAGGCAATGATGGAGCAGAAACCCTACGGCTGAGAAGGAACCAACCATGTAAAGATCCGGGGCTGGACTCTGCCAGGCAAAGAGCACCGTGATTACCAATGTCCTGACCAGGGAATAAGCTTGACATGTTCGAGGAACAGAAGTAGGCCAGGGTTATCGTCGTGGAGGCAAGAGCTGATGGATTGTTTGGCGATTAAAACAGTAGCAGTAGATAAGCACAGAAGGGGTTGGATACAGGATAGAGTCAGAAGATCGGATCTAGAGGACTTGTTGCTGGACCGCGGCGGACACCAACAAGATGCAACACGTGAAGAGGCGTGCTTGGGGCACGTGAAGTGTATGGTTCCTCCTCGTCATCCAACAGGGGCGGTCGGACGTCCGCGAAGTCAGGCCAGAGGACCCGCATTTTACCAATCCCGTGGTTTAGCAAGAACGGGAAATTCTAGTGGATCTGGGGAAGAAGGTTGGTTCCGAGATCACGCACTTCCGGCGCGCTGGCCCGGACCCCAGCAATTGGAACCAAGCCTCGCTCCAGTCCTCCCGGTTAGCGTCCTCCAGGGGGCGGGACTTCCTGCACCGGCTGCTCTATTTCCGGGTGCCGGAATAGGGAAGGCTTCCGGGTTCGAGATGGGTCGGTAGGGCCACTTTGATGTTTTTTTTCCTCCTGTCCCTGGTCCTCAGCTTTATCCCTTTTGGGTCCCTCAAGTACTATATTTATGGTTTTCGCTGAAAATACGGCGGAGATATGTTTCTGTTATTTTATTTTTTTGCGGGTTTGTTGTCTTCCGTTTCTGTGTCCTCTAGGTGGTAGTTTTGCTCCGTCTGCTCTTTTACTCCCCTCTGCCCCCCCCTTTTTGTTTGAAAAAAAGGCATCATCCTGAAAAGAAGTGACTTTTTTATTGCGACTGCGCAGGGCTGGCGGCTTGGGCTGGAACTGTTCTTTTCAGTGAGGTCTTTTTTGAAAGCACCCCGCCCGCGGACAAAATAGTTTTGCTATTTCAGTGTGCTGCTTTTCAGCTTGGCTGAGAGGGTTGCTTAGCAAGTGTTCTTTCTGTGTTTCTGGTCTGGTGTTTGTGTTTTTCCAAATTGTTTGCGTTTTATAGGCATTTATTAATATATTCTTCAGTTATGCTGGTCACTCCATCCCACTGAGAAAAGTTGGAGCACAGATAAAATATAATAAAATAATATATTTTGCATTTCCATCACGCCAGGCTGACGATTAATAGTATTTTTGAAATATTCCTAAGGGGTTTTCATTAAAAAGGTGCATTTTAAATATATTAAGCTTCATTTTTGCATCATAATTTCAATCTTTTAAAATTCAATTGTACATATTTGGTAATTGCACCTCCCACTTACTGTGTTCCCAATAAATACTGTGAAACTGTAGAAAATTTATTTTTTTGTCATTTTTCTTTATGTATATAAAATCATTATTTTCCTAGCCTCGGATTATAGCAAGTTTTCTACATGATTTTTTTTCATTTGACCTTTTGTTATCAGCATTAGTGTATGTAATTAACATTTGAGCAATTTTTTTTTGTTTTTTTTTTTTTTTTTAAATCACAGTAAGAGCTCTTGCTTTGGAGCAAAGGAAATCTTTTAAGCATGTAGAGACCAAAAATGGCATGTATATATTCACAGTTATGCAAGAAGTTGTATGAACTTCATCTGTAAATCTTTTTTGTTTTAACTAAAAAAAAAGATTTTAAGTAATCTCTACACCCACCATGGGGCTTGAACTCACAACGGGAGATAAAGAGTGGCATGCTCCAGTGGCTGAGCCAGCCAGGCACCCCCAGAACTCTTTTTATCTTGCAAAGGTGAAACTCTACAAATTAAACAGTAATTCTGCATTTGCTCCTACCTGCTTGCCCTGAAACCCACCATTCTTTCTGTCTCTATCAACTGGACTACTCTAGGCATCTGATGTAAGCAAGACCATACTATATTTGTCCATTTGTGAGTGACTTATTTCACTTAGCATGACGTTTTGTTTTTTAAGATTTTATTTATTTATTTGTCAGAGAGAGAGAGAGCACAAGCAGGGGGAGCGGCAGGCAGAGGCAGAAGCAGACTCCTCGCTGAGCAAGGAGCCCAATGTGAGACTCGATTCCAGGACACTGGGATCAAGACCTGAGTTCTAGGCAGTCATTTAACTGACTGAGCCACCCAGGCGTCCCTGGAAAACTATTTTAAAAATCAGCGATGTTGAGAATAGGCACATACAAAAATATTCTTCTCATTTTATGATGGCATAATCTTTGAGGAATGTACCAATGTGTTATCCTATGCATTTACTTGACTGAATTTCCCCAGAAATTACTAGTGTGAGTTTTCCACTGGAAAGCAGAAATGGGTAGTTGAATAGATACGTGCTCTAAGTACATTTATTATTTTTTTATTTTAAAGATTTTTTTAAAAAAGCTTTTTATTTATTTATTTGAGAAAGAGAATGAGATAGAGAGAGCATGAGAGGGGGGAGGGTCAGAGGCAGAAGCCGACTCCCTGCCGAGCAGGGAGCCCAATGCGGGACTCGATCTCTGGGACTCCAGGATCATGACCTGAGCCGAAGGCAGTCGCTTAACCAACTGAGCCACCCAGGCACCCTATTTTAAAGATTTTATTTATTTATTTGACAGAGAGAGCGAGAGCAGAAGCAGGGGGAACAGTAGAGGGAGAGGGAGAAGCAGGCTCCCCGCCAGGCAGGGAGCCCGATGCAGGGCTGGATCCCAGGACCCTGGGATCATGACCTGAGCCAAAGGCAGACGCTGAATGACTGAGCCACCCAGGCGCCTCGTAAGTAAATTTAAAGTACATTTTATCACACTTAGTCTTGTGGCTTGAAGATCTGTACCTTCTACACACATTATAGCGAATATTAGAGATAGCACCAACAATATTAACATGATCTCTAGGAGTGCAGGTTCAAGCTAAGAACCCGTTGGGTTATTTATGCTGGCCACTACCCCATACCAGATGCTGTCCTCATTTTACACCTATGGAAAGTGTGGCACACAGAAGTCAATTTTCAAGGGCCTCAGGGCTCCTCAAAGAGGGCCCCAACATTCAGGTCTGAGGTCTGTCAGGCCTTAGATTGCACACTGGTTTGCAGGATGTTCTCCTGCCCCTAATACAAGAATGAAATAAAAGACTCACTGGGGAAGAGGGTAAAACAGCCAGCAAAACCTTTTAAAAGTGTAATAACATAGTTATTGCTCACAGTAAAGTACTAAATGGAAGAGGGGAAAAAAGCAATATAGGAAACTGTTCATAAAGTACCATCTCAGTATTATGAAAACGTAAATTATATTTACAAAAAAAATCATAAATACTTGTTCAATTATTCAACAAATATATATTGAGGATACACTGCTAAGCATTGATTTGTTAGTGTGCTGAAAATACAGTGGTTAGCAAAAGAAAGCAAAATGAACATAACCCCTACCTTAGGAAGGTTCCATTATGATAATGGCCTTTGAGATGGGGGTCACAAGTTATTTCTGCTTTCCATCTCAGATTTAATTTTTTCACTCTTTGAAATTGTGTATGGTTTTAGGAAGACAAATGAATAAGAAATTTAAGTCTTTTTCAAATGACTTTACGATGGGGTAACAGGCTAAAAATGGTTTAAAAAGTGAGATGTTCAAGTCATGATGCAACACAAACAGGTTTAAATGCACTTTTATGAATGAATTAATCTCTAGGGAAATTTATCACGAAGTATTATTAATGGTCGTCGCGTGGGTGATGGGACTGTGGATACTATTAGCTTTATTACACTTTATCTGTCCTCCAAATAATCTCTAATGACGCAGGGTGACTTCTATGAGAGAATGTATTTTATCATAGGTAGAACCCAGGACCACATAAACCGAGGTTATGGTGGGGAAACACCACGAAAAGAAACCTCAAAAACCAAAATGCAAGTTGCTAAGAAACCTTGCAGTTCCATAAAGAATCCAACATTAAAAGGTAAACGTTTTTTTCCTTAACCTTACGGATCCGGTTCCCACCAGCCTTTCCCGCCCTTGAGCATTAAAAGCCGTCACTTCACTCGCAAAAGGCTGGGGCAGTTTTTTCAAGAACAAAGGGCGGGGTAGGAGGACTTTAAAATGGATAAACGGCGCACCACTGCCACCTAGAGGCCGGAGAAACCGAGCGCCGCAATCTACGAAGGAAAATCCATCTTTTCCGCACTTCCTCTATGAGGAGCCCTGGAGTTCGTGACTGAGGGAAATACGAAAAATGCCTCTGAGCAGTACAGGACGCAGGAGAACGGCCGAAGTGACACAACGGAACGGTCTTCAGAAAAGCCTACGAATGTCCCGCCCCGGAACTATGCCAACAGTGACAGGAAACGCCGCAACGGAAATCCCAGGAAAGAGGAGGGAAAATTGTCCGATTTGCGCTCCGATTGGTGGGTTCTGAGCCTGCACAAGAGGGTTGAGTGAGGTCGTTGTCAATTTTTGCCGCACATCTGCTGCTGGCTTCCGGTCCCCTCAAAGGAAGGAGGCTACTGATTTACCGGTCCTGTCCCCCCAAGCTACCGAATCGTCACGGCCCTACGGGAGGCAACTGAATCGATTCCTGGTCCTTGTGCCCATCCTGTGAACACGTCAGTCCTGCCGCACACTCGCTCTCCCCCTCTCACTGCTCTGATGCCTCCGGGGCAACGTCCAGGCTCACGAAGATGACCCGCCACCCCGCCGGGACCCTCCGCCGAAGGGATGTTCTTCTCCCCAAGATGAGCATCCCCCTACCCACGGACTTGCCCTGGGCTTCAGGAACCCCCGCGCGCCTCACTGGTGTCGTGTCCAGCATTGCATTCCGGACACGAACACTTGTCCTGGTTCTCCAGCTCCCTCCCTCTAATGCCCCTGCATCCACAGCAATCAGCTTCCATGCCCATCTCCTGCAGGGGGAGTAGGCCTTTGCAGTGCTCCTGAATGGTCGCCTGTCCATTTATATCTCCGTCATTCTGTTCACTCTGAACCTGCTATTTCTCGTCCCTGACACGAGATGAAGTAAAACATAAAGCCATCCCTTATCCCCTGTATTTCTGCAATACTGCCACATTTCCCTGGTGCTCCCGACAGCAAGTCTCTCCTTGTTCTGTAACCCCTTTCCTTGCTAACCCACTTCAGTCGTGCTTCTATCAGCCTGCCCCCCAAAAGCACCGATTTTGTCAAGAGCGCCAGTGGCCTTCACGTACCACCACCCCCTGTGATGATGTCCTCTCCTCGACTCACTGTACCTCCCAGAGGCCTTTGGTTCATTTCCCAATTGCCTCGTTTTTGACACCATCCTTCCCCCACCCTTTGAATTTTTATTTTTGCATATTTGACAATTTACTGTCTGGGTGTTGTTCCTCTAACCCCAGTGGCCACTCTGCTCCTTGTCAGTATGTAGCGGTTACTCCCCCCTTTCCACTGCCTTTTGGTTTTAACGGGGCCCTTCTGCTACACTCTCTCCGTGGGTTGTTTCATCCTTTTTGCCAGCAGAAAATAGAGCACGTACACAATGTGACCTCCCACACTCCTACCTCACGCAGCAACCTGTGCCCTGAGATCCAGATTTGTCTGTGTCTTGTTGGATGACGAGGAGGAACCATACACTTCACGTGCCCCAAGCACGCCTCTTCACGTGTTGCATCTTGTTGGTGTCCGCCGCGGTCCAGCAACAAGTCCTCTAGATCCGATCTTCTGACTCTATCCTGTATCCAACCCCTTCTGTGCTTATCTACTGCTACTGTTTTAATCGCCAAACAATCCCATCAGCTCTTGCCTCCACGACGATAACCCTGGCCTACTTCTGTTCCTCGAACATGTCAAGCTTATTCCCTGGTCAGGACATTGGTAATCACGGTGCTCTTTGCCTGGCAGAGTCCAGCCCCGGATCTTTACATGGTTGGTTCCTTCTCAGCCGTAGGGTTTCTGCTCCATCATTGCCTTCTCAGAGAGGCTCTGCCTGACCACTCTGTGTAAGTAGATTGTTCCTGGCCTAGGACCTGGGCTATTTTGTTCCTAACGCTTACCACACTAACTTCTTTATGCATTGGTTCGTTGGTTGGTTGGTATTCTCTTGCTTCCCAGATAAGTGCTAAATGACCACCTTGTACGAGAGTGGCAAACACCTAATAAGAGAGGCTCTCATTCGTGTTGTTGGACGCTGAATAAAAGGCCACCTGAAACCTGTTATGTTTTTTGCAGGTTATGGAAGGGGTGGTGGGGAGGTGGGGGAGTGTTAGTGGAGAATCTCCCTTTACATCCACAGGAACACATGTGTGCCCGCCACTAGCTCCTGCAGGTTTTGAGGGGTCTGTGTTAAAGGCACAAGGGATACCTTGCCCTGCCTTGATTTCCTTCTAAGGGATTAAATTCGTTCACTGCTCCTTAATACGACATGTCCATAGTGAGTGAGAGGGGGGAAAAGAGAAGATGTTAGCATATGATCCTAAGGTCACCCAGGGTGGGCAGCAGTGATGCCAGGACTCCCATCTAGTGAGCTCTCTGGCTGCATGGCGGCAGGCACGTTCCTCGGTCTCCCTGTGCCTTGGTTTCTCCATGTGCCCAGAGGGCAGGCAGTCAGGGCGTGAGCCCATAGGGCGACCGAGACTGTCCATTCTCAGAACAGGGCAGGCACCGGGAGCCCTCAAAATGCCTCTGATAGATCTTGCTGAGCAGCCGCCAGCTGGAGAACTCGGGAGCCCGAGAAAAGCTGCTGGGGGCCAGAGCGCCCCTGCGTGTCCTGTCTTGAGGGGACCCACACCCGTACAACACCTGGGGAGAACATGCCTGGTTTAGGACTGAGCCAGGAACCTGTATTCAAACTTCAGGAAGAGGACCGCGGAAGACCTTTTTCCCAGAATGGGAAGCTGTCAAGCAAACGTTTTCATTCAGGGATTTTTAGAATTAGACAGTTGTGGTTTCATTGTGTTCTCCAGTAATGTCGACTGGGCTCCTCCCGGTAATCAGAAATTTCTTTTAAAAGGTGAAACTATTGAGCCTATCTCAGTGCTGCCCTTCTAATTTATTATGCGGTAAACAGGACACCGGAAGAAAGTCTGCCGACCCTTCAGGACATTCCTGGACCAGACAGACGTGCACACGCTCCCACGCTTGCTCCATAACCCCTGGGAGACATCACAAGCTCTGGGTAAGTTCATCTCTGCTGCCCAGCTCTCCTGGATGGTTGCCAGGCGCTGGTGGGAGCAGAGGACTGAGGAGTGAAGCTCTCTGGGCACTGACATTAAAATTGGTGACACGGCATCTCCTAGGGCCCTTTTAAAACATGGTGTCTGTCTTTGAACTCTTGAGTTTACTTTTTTACATCTTGCCCTGCTGATGATGGCACAGGCATTCATGTTTGGTAATCCCTTCCATTTTATGTTTATCAGTTAGCCAATCTCTTAAAAAAAAAAAAAAAAAAGCAAGCAAATCCTAAAGCTTTCCCTTTGGGATCTGGACATACTGTGGGGAAGCCTCGTCAGCATGAAGGTCAAGCAAAAGAATGTGTTCTGTCCCAGCCTCAGAGGAGTAGAAGACACACACAGGAGGTGGCAGATGGAGGGAAGGCTCTCAAGGCTCAGTCTCCCCTCTATGGGAGGGGACAAGTGAGCTACAGCAGAGAAGTGGAGGACAGCATTTTGCCCCCATTCTTTGCAGGATGACCCAGCAGCCTCCTTGGGCAGAGGGATGGCTGAGGTTAGGAACCTAGCTTTCTGGAGCTGATCTTGGCTCCTGCTGTGCTATGGGCCAGACCCCAGAGGCTGCATTCCCTGAGGGGGAAATGTGGAAAGTGACTGAGTCCACAGCCAGGGGTTGGGGAAGGAAGCCCAAGTAGGCGGGGGACTAGGTGACCCTGCAGCTGAGGCTGTGGGGCGACAGCCCTGCCCAGAGTGGGGATGGAGGCTGAGACCAAGATTCAGAGGTGTCTACAGATGCCAGCAAAGGTGAGCTGAGGCTGGCTCAGCCAGGCAGCACCAGGTCCCGACCAAGAGGAGAGAGAGAGGAAAATGCAAGTTTCACCAGCCACATGCCTGGGTGGTGCAGGTCAGCCTCACCAGCTGGACCCGGGAGCCAAGAGTCCTCCTCCCCTCAGAGACCAGGGAGCATTCGGTGAGCACCATAAGAATTTCCTAGATGGCCCCCTTCCAGCATCACCCACGAGACGTGTAAACCACACATACTCCTTCCCCAGCCTGGGAAAAGTAGGGAGCTGGGGTGGAAATCTGAGAGACTGCGCATTTATTGAACTAGACCATTCACATGATTGCATCCCACCCCCCCGGACCAGGTCAGCAATGATTTCACTGGGTGGTTTGCTCCGTTTCTGGCAGGTCCAGACAGTGAACAATCACGAAGATCACATCAGCCATTGAGAAGAAATTAATCAATGTGGCCTTGTGGTCTGAGGAGCCCTAGTGAATGTGTGTTCTCACCTCACCACCCCGGGCAGCTCGTCCTCCGTCCACCCTCCAATCAGTCCACGTTAGAGGAGACTGGGGCATCTCTGCCCTGTCCTCTCCTTGAACTAGGCCCAGGTTTCACATCCCGTGTAAGTGGACCCCAACACGGAGCACAGAAGGATGAGCAGACCAGACAGACACACGGAGTGCCACCGTCACTCAGGAGAGCTGTCACGGAGGGGAGCAGGTCCTTCTCCAGTCTGTCATGGCCTCCACGAGCCATGCCAGGCTCCATTCTCCTTTAACAACACAGGCCCCATTTTCCAGGGTCTGAGCCATGGAGCTTGGCTTCAGAAAACGGTGTAGCACCGTGGACTGCTGGAGAAAATCCCAGAACCGCATTTAGAGGCCACTATGCTTTCACAGGCTTCGTCGTCTCCGGGGGCCTCAGTGTTGTACAGACTGCTTTCTTTGGGGCTCTGGTCCCTTCTGCAGACACCCCAAGATTACGCCTCTCCCCCTGCATCCTCGACCATACACGGATCCCTTCCCTGCTGGCCAAAGCACATTCCCATTCTCAGGGGAGATCCTAGCAGGCACGGAGAGGGAGGGAGAAGGGCCTGTGCGCTGGAAGGGAGTGTGGGAGTCGCTGTCATGGCAACATCCTTCTGGTCCTCCTCGCTGGGTCACTCAGCTCAGGCATCCGCCCAGCTGAAGGTCCTCGCTCTCTTTCCGGGAACAGATGTTGAGATAATTAAAACAACAACAGAACAAAAAACAGACCAAAACGGGTTACTAGGCAACTGAAGCTTCATCCATCTGACTCAAGAGGAACCGCCCCCCCCCCGCCCCCGCCCAGAAGACAAAGGAGCGGAAACTCAGACACCCGATGGATTGCGTGGGAGGCCACGCAGACAGGGCACTGGGACTGTCAGTAAGCGTGCTCGTCACAAGGGTCCCGGGCGTTGTGCGCTCGGCAGCACCCCGTGCAGCGCAGCGCCTGGGCGCGAGGGACCCCAGGGGGACACAGGGGCGGAGACCATGAGGAGGGGATGGAGGCAGAAACCAGACCAAGGAAGGCGCGAGGGACCGCACACACCTCCTGACGCAGGTTACCTACCTGTTCTCTCAAGGCTTCTCTGACACCTGCATTTCAGTTCGACCCATTTGTGCAACGCCTCATTTCGAACAACTCCCACGCGGTGTCACCTTCGCCAGAAAGAGGTTTTCTCTCACCCTTGGGGTGGGAAAATCGGTAGAACATAAAAATGACCATTTCAAGCATGTTTACGTGAACGGACA
This sequence comes from Zalophus californianus, assembly GCF_009762305.2. Taxonomy (NCBI): domain Eukaryota; kingdom Metazoa; phylum Chordata; class Mammalia; order Carnivora; family Otariidae; genus Zalophus; species Zalophus californianus. Next base: position 83,879,149 of record NC_045612.1, read on the forward strand.
GTCGCATCAGCAAGTTCGCGCGCGCCCTGGCGCCACCTTCACCGGCGTCCCCCACCTCCAGAATTCTCCCTGAGCCCGAACTCTATAGGTTTGTTAGCCTTTAATTAAACACTCCCCAGTGCAGGTTCCCCTCCGCGCCTGCTAACGGCTGGGGCTTAGGGAAAGCCACCGAGCAGGCGACTCGGAGACGCGGAACGACGAGGCGCTGAGGCACCCAGGCAGCGACTGGGGAGAGGCACGGCGGCCAAGCAGAAGGGTCTCGTCCGGGGGCGGTGCGTTTTCGCAGGGCGCCCCCCCACCCCACGCGGGGAACCGGGCAGATCCGGCGCCAGGCGGCCTGCCCGCGCGGCCGCAGAAAGGCGGCTCCAGTTTAGAGGCAACAAGCCGCTGCTGCTTTTTCCAAGCACGAAGGGCGGGGGAGGAGGACGGCAGAAAAACCTGCACGGCGCACTACTGCCACCTAGCGGCCACAGAAACTGAGCGCCACACGTTGCGAAAGCGAAGCCATCTTTTCTACCACTCCCCTGCGAGGCGAAGTGCAGATCGAGGCTGTGGGAGCTACGTGGAATGCCGCCGAAGGGCAGAGGAAGCCAGAGAACGGCCCAAGAGGCTCGGCCGAATCGGCCGCCGCACAAAAGCCTTTTCGTCGTCCTGCCCCGGAAGTTTGCCAACAGCGGCCGGAAGCCCGCGCCCGGAAGTCCCGGCACCAGGGAGGGAGAATCGTCAGCGCTGCGATCCGATTGGTGCTTTCTGGGCATGCGCGCCGGAGTGGAACGACGTCGGCGCCGGTCGCTGGGCCCGGGCTCCTTACGGGTCTGCGGACCTGTCAGAAGTACCGCGGGGACGGGGCTATCCCGGTACTGTCAGCAGGTTCCCAGGAGCTCCCACGCCCCACGGGCGACACCTGTACGGGTCCCCTGTTTATTGTCCTCCTCCCCACCCCAGCCAGTGAACACGCCAGTCCCGAAACACACTCGCTGTCCGCCCTCTCAGCCCTCACTCCTCTGATGCCTCCGGGCCCCCCTCAAGGTTCACGAAGATGGTCTCTCCGCCCCAGGAATGTTCTCCTTCTCCCCAGGCGGAGTATCGCCCTGCCCACCCACCTGCCCTGGGCATCAGGAAACGCCGCGCCCCTCCCTGGCGTCCCGAGTAGCTTTCCTCTCACTCAGCGCTCTGAACCGGATGCCCTGGTTGTCCGGCTCCCTCCCTCTAATGCCTCTACATCCACAATATACAGCCTCTTGGGGGCCTCCAGTCCAGACCCCAGGGCCACCTCAAGGTTCACCCCCAATAACAAACACTCCCTTTTTGTATGTGAGCACCAGAGCCTTGATGACGAAATTTTAAAATCTTAACTGAATTCTTTTATGTTAGTTCCACGGCCAGGAGAGAATTGCCTTTCATTTCCACTCATCCTTCCCGCATTATTACAGCTCTCTTCCGGTCTGTTGCAACTGCCTACGAATTCATGGAGAGGACGGTAGCGGTCAGGTGGGACTTGCCACAGCTTCCCAAACCCTGTCCTGGCATTCTCTGCCGCCCCTCTGCATACATGCTCCACAGGGCAACCAGCCCCTCAGCTCTGCTCGGGATCCCGCGCCTCCCACCTTCTCAGAGACTTGGCTCCTGCAGTGGAGTCTCCTCTCTCCTGCTCTCTCTACGTGGGAGCATTCCACAATAGAGGGGGGGAAAAAAAACCCACTGCCTTCCCCCAAGTCATCCTGCAGCTACTGGCCCCCAATCTGTACCTTTCAAAGCAAAACTGCTTCAACTTCTCCCGAGGCCGTTAGCTCCTGCGCCAGCTTCAATTAGAGCTTTTGTCCCTATCTCTCCACTGCGACTGTTCTTGTCAAGGCCTCCCTTAACATCCATATTGCCTGACACCACTCACACTCTGTGCACGTGCTAGGGAAGCTCTGAGGCACCTTTGGCGCTGTGACCATTCATTTCTCCACCTATTTTTTAGATAGATAGATAGATAGATAGATAGATAGATAGAGTTGGGAGGTGTATATAAACTCAATTTCTATTGTATTTGACAACGTGCCAATTTCACATTATGCCCCCTTTGACCTGGATATATGGGAATTTGGGTCAACATGAAAGACAAGCCAAAGAAAGAGTATCCTTTTCAGTCACAGAGGGGGCAAAGGCCCCCCAGAGGAAGTGGCGGCAGAGGTGAAACAGCTCAGACAAGGGACAGGTGTTCAAGAAGTGAGGAGGAGCTCCAGATACAGGAGGGTTTCCCGTCATTCACGCGTGGGACTCACAGGGTACACTCTGTACAATGACCCAAGCGCTCTCTTTGAGTGAAGGGATAACTGGAGTGGAGATATATAGCTTTCTGGAGCTGATCTTAGTTCCTGCTATGTTGTAGATGAGATGGAGGGGGGCTGGACTCCCCTATGGGGGATGTAGAATGTGGCTGGGTTCATAACCAGAGGTTCATGAAGGAAGCTTTCACCCGGTAGAGGCTTAGATGACTCTGCAGCTGCACCTGTGGAGGGCACAGTCCTGCCCAGGGGTGGGATGGAGGATGAGACCCAGATGCAGAGGTATTTGCAGATGCCAGCTGAGTGAGGTAAGGCTGAGGCAGCCAGGGAGCACCAGGTCCCCACCAAGAGGAGGGAGACGGAAGTGCAAGTTACACCCGCCTCCGTGCATGGCATCAGCAGCTGGACCTGGGGGGACAAGAGTCATCCTTCCCTCAGAGACCACCCAGGGCACTGTGAGCCACATAGGTGTGTCATAGAACCCCCCACCCCTTTCCACATCATCACACACACCCGTAAGCCACACATACCCTTCCTCATATTGGGGAGGAGTGAGGGGCGAGGCGTGGTGGAAATGTGAGACTGAGCATTCGTAGATAGGGACCATTCAGCGATTGCATCGGACCACGCTTACCTATACCACATTCAATGTAAATGCATGGCTTCCCTCCCCGCTTGCCTTCCAGTCCAGATGAGACTAACGGAACCAAAGCGCCTGGGTGATGTGAGGAGCACGAGTGAGTCTGTGATCCGAGCTCACCATCCCCACCGGCTTTTCCTCTGCCCGCGGTCTGTCCAAGCAGTCATGTTAAAGGAGACTGGGGGTCCTTGTCTTGTCCTCTCCTTTAACTCAGGAAGCGTTTACCATCCACAGACGGACCCCAGGACAGAGGACAGAGAGAAGAGGGGCCCACACAGACACACACAGTGGAGTAGTTGACAAGCGTTGTCACAGAGCTGAGCTGGGCCTCCTCGTGGCCACCCTGCGCCTGCCCTCCACAGGCAATTTCTCCTCGAACAACACAGACGCTCACTTCAGGGCCTGAGTTCTGGATCTGGGCTTCAGAAAATGTGTCCAGAGCCAGAGGAGGATGCCTGGAGGATTGCACCTAAAGCCAGTGATTTTTATTAGAAGAAGGAGAGGTTTTCCCTTCTTAATTTGTTTGAAGGTAAAGCATGTGAGTTTCCTCCAGAGAGCTGAGGGGCCCAAGTGAGGACCTCAGTAGTTGCTGGCAGAGCCAGCACTATCCCCACACCCCAAGATCTTTTCCCCCCTCTGCTGGGTGCTCAGAACATCTGATCCTCGAGGGAGGGCCTCCCCAGGTCCGCCTAGAGCTGTCACATCCGCAAGTAGGGACCCGGGCTTTTGTTTGCAGAGACCAGCAATCGGGCACCCAATAAAGGACAAGTCTCAGGCCTCCAGTTGCTGTCACTGGCCCCGTGAGTGTGTTCTCCGTGGTGAGAGCCCATTAGCTTCTGGCTCATGACAACACAGTCATGCAGCACGAACGGTGTTCGACGGGCTTTCTTTATAGAAAGCTAGAGGACTTAGAACGTACTCGCTTATGCCCACTGCCCCACTGGGTTCCTGAAGCTCAGAAAGTCATGCTTTCTACCCCCCTTCGTCTGAAACAGACAGTGGTGCCCTGAGGCCCTAGAGTCTCTCAGATGGAAACCACGGTCTAGTCCCGAAGAAGCCATCACGCTCTCGTGTCACTCTGGGGAAGGAAGGGGTCGACCTGGAGCAAGGGCTTGGTCTCTTCTTACAGTCGTGGTTCACCGGGCCTCCCTTCCTCATCTGGCCTCCTCTCAGATAATGACCTATCCCTCCCTCCCTCATCCAGCAGGGATAATAAGGAGCTTTGGAAAGATGGGGTTCCCTTCAGAAAGGTGTGGACTCTGTGGCCACAAAGCAATGGCCGAAGTGGCTTTCGGACCGGACCTTGGTCCTTCTCCTGAGAGCGTTCGCCTGAGTTACCGCTCGGCGTCTGACCAGTGGCCCCTGTGTAAGATCTTAGAACAGTCCGGACCCGGGCCACTCCCTGACTTGCAGCCACCCGCAGGAGCCTGTGCCCTGCATCCTCTTCACGGTGATCTGAGGACGGCACTCTGACCCCAGCTTTGCAGGGGCAGAATCACATGGCGCTTCTGTCCTGCGGCTCCATGGCCCAGCCTCTCTGTTCCTCATTGGAAGGACCTGAAAGCCCAGGCTCCTCACCACCGGAGAGGACATGCTGAGGCCAATCTCATGACCAGGACTTAGGTTTACAGAGCATTCTAGTCTATCCAGGCCCCGGCCGCAGACGAGGTTGCCCCGAACCAAGAAACATCTTTGTCGGAGACACCTGGTCTGAATGTCGTGGCCAGATGCCCAACGTCCCCAGACCTGCCACCGCCCCAACCCCCGGCCCCGACACCCAGGGCCCTCAATGGCGGCGCTGCTCTGAGCGTCCCCAGCACGACTCCTGTCCTCAGATGCCACCTCTGCCACAACTTCCCAATCCGTCCCCCCTCTGTTTCACTCTCGTCTGACAACTCAGTGTGGGGCTCTGCCGGGACACCAGCCGTTGAGGCATCTACCTGGAAGATGATGAATCTCTGAAGCCGCTTCTCCGTGGGTCACAGAGGCAGGAATGGGGCGGGAGAGAGGTGATGGAAGACTTGCTCCAACCCCACCGCTGCACGGACCCCACCGCTCTGCCCGCAACTGAAAGACACACCAGTGAGGCTCACCCCAGCTCTCGACTCTGTCATCGAGTCAACGGTCCGCACTATCCACAGGGGTTTCTGGAACCTGCATCCAGTTGTTTTTCAGACCTGCTTTTGGGGACAGAAACTAACATCCTCTGAAAGCACATAGCCACCTGCTTCTACTACCACCCTGTGTCTCTGATTCCTGTCAAGCCAGGTTTCTTGATCGTGTAGGCCGCAGTGTGGACTTACTTGGCTACCTCTGGATCCCTCCGCGATGTCCCCCACCCGCAGATCATCCCTTTGCCAAATTCTCCAAAGAGCTCCATGTTGCCAAACCAAAGTACCCAGCGCCGTCTCGGCCACAGTAACAGCCCTCGGTTTCACGATGCTGTGGTTCCTCAGCTTCTGGGACCGCAGCCCACCCTGGCTTTCCTCCTGCCTCCCAGATCTTCACTTCTAAGTCTCCTTGTTGGCCCGTTTCATTTGATCCCGTCCTAAATCTTGTTTTGTTTTTTCCTCCCAGGGATCCAACCTCTGCTCTGTGCTCTTCTCATTCTATACACGATCCGTGGGCGACGACATCGCCACCCAGAGCTCTACCCCCCCGACTCGTTTCCATCTGTATCCCCATGTATCCCTGTGGCTTCTCCCGTCAACGAGTCCACCGAAGAAATGCCTGCTGGGCCCCAGATCCCCAGTGGGCTGAACCTATGGGGCATCTGCACTCAGAGGTCCCACAAGCCTTGCCAATCTGCAGACGACCCCAGACCTCCATTCCCTCCTCTCGGGTGGACACCACCATCCACCCAATGCCTTAAGGCAATATCCTGGGGAGGTTGCTAGGTGTGCTCTCCATCGCCCTCCACCCCCCCCCCCCCGCCTCGCCCCGGCCCGCCCCGCCCCTCCTCTCTGGGACCTGCTCAGGAAAAGGCTACACCATCATCCTCGCGTTGCCACAGGTGTTCGCAAAGTCGCCTGTGAGAGCTCCTCCTCCGCAGATACACTCTGAGCACGTCCTCACAAAGCTCCTGGTTCGGGTGCGTTCCCCACAGGAATTCCCGAGGACACCTGGGCCCTGCAATACACCTGGGAGACTGACATCCCCATCTTCTGTAAGAACCCCCTGTGTAAACTCGATGAATGAGGCACAGCAGTAAGCCCGGGATTTGGAATATGGAGTTGAGTATCTGGAAGCAATCTCTCAAGGAGAAAGTTTGGGGAGGCACGTGTCCTTGGGTGAGCATGAAACAAGGGACTGCCCAATTTTACTTTTCATCATAAATACCCCGACCTGTTTGGGCTCTTATCTGAGCATGGGAATGAGTTTGAGAACATAAAGTCTAAGAGAAAGTTAAAAAACACAACTCAGTAAACTTGGCAGATAAGCCTGACAGCCGAGCCATTGCCATCAATGGATACAAATCTCAGCCAACGCATTTTCAAAGAATTATTGGGATCTGTCCGATGAAGTTGTCTATACAATGTTTTCTCCGATCTTAAAGTAGCTAAGCACAAGGGATCTTGACAGGAAATAAAAAGTCTTACGTCTCGTGAGCAAACTTTGTAGGGTTTTAACTTCACACTTTGGTTTTCGGGAACATTGAGAGCAGCCAGTACAATGGCAATTTTAAAGCCCGCGTTTACTCTGACGTGTTTTTCCTTTCCTCACAGCCTATGAGATCGGCCAACCACAGCAGGTAATGGTGAAAACCTGCGGGCCTTGTAAGGGGAGTCTCAAAGTTCTGACTTGAGGGTTTCGCCTTAAGGATGGTTCTGTTTCCACGGCTGCAAACTAGGTTTTCATAGAAGTTTCCAAATAATGCTCTCGCTGGGGCCACATTCCAGACTCTCTACCTCAGACTCCCTGGGGATGGAGCACCTGCATCTGTCCCTCTTTTTGTTGTTGTTGTTTTATTAATAATTTTTTTATGTTACTTCCAGTATAGTTAAGATAGTGTTATATAAGTTTCAGGTGTAGAGTACCGTGACTCAACAATCCCATACACCACCCGGTTCTCATTAGGAGAGGGGCACTAATTAATCCCCCCACCCACCTCCCCTCCGCCTACCGTCAGTTTGTTCTCTATAGCTAAGAGTTTGTTTCTTGGTTTGTCTCTCTCTGTCTCTTTTTCTCCTTTGCTCCTTTGTGGCTGTTAAATTCCACGAGTGAAATCATATGGCCCTTGTCTTCTGACATATTTGGCTTAGCATCATCCTCTCTAGCTCTACCTGTGTTATATGCAAATGGGAAGATGTCTTTCCTTTTTATGGCTGAGTAATATTCCATTGTATATATACCACATCCTCTTTATCCATTCATCTATCCATGGACGCTTGGGCTGCTTCCATGCTTTGGCTATCGTAAACAATGCTGCTATAAACATAGGGGTGCATGTACCCCCCCAAATTAGTGTTTTTCTATTTTTGGTTAAATGCCCAGCAGTGTGATTGCTGGACTATAGGCAGTTCTATTTTCAACTCTTTGAGGAAACTCCATACTCTCTTCCAGAGTGGCTGCACCAGTCTGCCTTCCCACCAACAGTGTGAGAGAGTTCCCCTTTCTCCACATCCTCGCCAACGCCTGTCGTTTCTTGTGTTTTTGACTTTAGCCGTTCTGACTGGTGTGAGGTGGGATAGCTCACTGTGGCTGTGATTTGCATTTCCCTGATGGTATGTGATGCTGAGCATCTTTTCACGTGTCTGTTGACCGCCTGGATGTCTTCTTTGGAGAAATGTCTGTTCATGCCTTCTGCCCATTTTTAAACTGGATTATTTGTTTTTCAGGTGTTGAGTCCTCTTTGAGCTGCTCCAGGAAAGATTCGATGTGCAGCTGAGGTTGAGAAACATCGCTGAACTTTCCCGGTCCTGGTTTAAAGAGAATCTTGGAGTCTACAGCCATGTGTACTAATACTGAAATTAAAAAAAAATTCCTCCTGTGTCTTCTCTTGCAGGAGCTTTTTTTTTTTTAATTTGAGTCTAGTTGACACACAATGTCACGTTAGTTGCAGGCGTATATCACAGTGATTCAACATATCTAGTGTCACGCTCTGCTCCCCAGTAGCGTAGCTACCATCTGTCACCAGACAATGCTGTTAGAGCATCACTGACGATATTCCCTATGCTGTGTCTTCGATCCCGTGACTTTTTCATTCCTTCACCGGAAGCCTGTATCTCCCCCGAGCCGCCCCCGCCCCGCTCACTCCAACTTCCCCATCCACCCACCCCCTTCCCTCTGGCAGCCATCAGTTTGCTTTCTGTATTCATAGGTCAGGAGCTATTGGTGACATATTTACTTTACAGCCATATTGAGAATAATTTCAAGGACTCAGGGGTGTGTTTATGCGCCAATGTCCCCTTCTCTACAGGACACTCAGGCAGGCGGAGGGGAGGGAGAAGGGCCTCAAGGATGGAAAGGCAGCGGGATTTCCATTGTCCTGGTTACCCCTATGCCGTGGATCCCCACTGGCTTGCTGAGTGAGGCAGGGGCCCGTGTGTGTGTGTGTGTGTGTGTGTGCGCGCGCGTGTGCGCGCGCGCACGGGGGGAGCAGGGGGGAGACAACATCACTCCCCAGTCTACACATGTCTTCCTGTGGCCAGAGGTTGAAGTGAAGGGTGAGGCTGGTTACCAGGGACACCGCAGCCGGTTCCATGGGATTCCTGAAGAATGGAAAAGTCCTAAGTGGGTTTCAGATGCAGCATGGACTATGGGAACGTGGCCCCAGCCAGATTTCTGAGACAACCACTCTGTTCACCCAGTGGCTGCCCGCGCACGAGGACACGTGGACACGCAGACACGCGCAGACGTTGCACTCACCAGCACTCCGTTCCGTCGTGCCCAGGGCTCGTTCTGTTGTGCACAGGGCTCGGGCTGGCGGGAGCTGCTAGCTCACATGGAGGAGGCAGGTGATGATGGGTCCCGCGGGCAGGACCCAGAGAACATGGAACGAGAGATGGGGCAGTTTCTTAGTGTTATAAAGTCAATGGCATACCTCTTCCTCCAGGGCTTACTTAGACATCTGCATTACATTTTCTAAAGGCTGTAATTTGGGGCGCCTGGGTTGCTCAGTCAGTTAAGCATCTGCCTTCAGCTCAGGTCATGATCCCGGGGTCCTGGGATCGAGCCCCACGTTGGGCTCCTTGCATAGCGGGGGGCCTGTTTCTCCCTCCACCCCTGTTCCCCACTCATGCCCTCTCTCCCTCTCTCCAAATAATAAAATCTTACAAAAAAAAATAATAAAGCCTATGATTTATCTCCCAGGAAGTTCACCCAATTAAAGGCTGCAATGCAGTGACTTGTAGTAGATTTATGGAGTTGCGCAGCCTTCACCAGGATTCCGCTGTACAACATTTCATCCCTCCAGAAGGACCCTGCGTATCCGTCAGCACTCAAGTCCCACTCCTACCTCCAGGCCGAGGCAACATCTAAGGGAATTTCTATCTCTTGTAGGTTTGCCCTTTCTGGGCACTTCCCGTAAACGGACTCATGCTTCAGGCGCACTTGTGTGTCCGTGTTCTTGCACGTAACATAACACCGTGGAGGCTCCTCCGTGTTGCTGCAGACACCGCAAGGTCATCCGTCTTCGTAGACCAGTGGCATCCACTGCCAGTTTGGTTATCCTTTTACCCGTTGAGACTTTTAGACTGTTTCCTTTTGATTATCCTTTTACCCGTTGAGACTTTTAGACTGTTTCCCCTTTTTCGCCGTGAACATCTGAGTACAAGTCTTTGCTTGGGCATAGGTTTCGTTTCCGGTTTCTCCATGTCCTCATTCTTTGTCTTGCATGATTGCACCGGCCGGACCCTTCAGTCAGTGTTGGACGGAAACGGTGGGCCCCGGCATCCTCACCTTGGTCCGCCTCTCAGGAGGAAAGCATTCATTCCTGCACTACTCAACGGGATGTGACATGAGACTCATTTTTCTTCTAGATACCCTTTACCGGAATCGGAATGAGGACGTGCCCTTCTCGCCCTAGGCGGCTGAGCGTTTTTGTTTTTTTTTCCTTTTTTTAGCATGAATGGGTCTTGAATTTTGTCAAATGTCTGTTCTCTGTCTATCGGGATGATCAACTACATGGTTCCCGTCCTCACTCTATGATGATGGTGTTTACCTTAATTGCATCTTGAACGCTAAAGCAATATTGCAACCCTGGGGTAAGTCTCACTTGGTTAGTTGCATACTCCCTTGTGAATGGTGTTGGATCTGGTGTGCCGTTTTGGTGAGGGTTTACGGGTGGACAGTCGTAATAGATATTGGTTTATAGATGTCTTGTGTTGTCCTGTGTGGCTTCGGTAGCAGGGTAATATTGTCCTCATAGGCTGAGTAAGGAAGTCTTCCCTCCTCCTGTCTACTCTGGAAGAGTCTATGAAGGACGGCTACTGTCTCTTCCCACAGTTTACCAGAATTCACCAATGAGGCCCTTCCTCTGTGGGAAGGTTTTTAATTCCCAAATTCAATGTCTTTACTTGCGATAGGTCCATTCAGAGTTTTCTCTTTGAGCATATTCCATTTTGCCCCTCTTCTCTCCCTGTGATTTCTTGCCTCCTGGTGGCTCTGCCTCCGGGTCTCTGGTCTGGAACCTGGCGTGCGGAACATCTCTAGACCTCACTGGATTCTGGCTCCCAGTCCGGAACTTGGGACCGTATGCTGTGTCAGATGGGACCCCCAGATATGCTCGCGCGCTCCATACGTAGGCAAGGGGACCATGCCTTCGAGGGGGGGGGGACGGGGTGGCACCAATGAGTCCCTCGGGGACACCCACCCAGCCATTCTCCATGGGCCCCCAGGTAGGCCGTAAGTCTGTGGTGAGGAGCGCCCTCAGCAAGCCCCCGGTCTGCACTGCCCTGCCCGGGTCCTGCCCGCTCCTCTCGTCTCCCGGCGAGGCAGCCGCACAGGGGATCCGTGACGGCTCCCTGCCACACGTCTGGGTGTCCCAGCTCTCCCTGATTGAAGGCTCAAGTCCCGAGGCCCGGGACCGTCTCGCCATTACTCCAAACTGCCCCGCCCCGGCAGCCAGCCTAGCACGGAGTCGGGGAGGCAAGGGAGACAAGGAAACCTTCACGAGTGGCTCTGCATTTGATGCTGGTTGGCGTGGCTGCAGAGGTGAGGCCACCTCCTTCCCGTCTCTGTGACTCTGCCAGGTGGGGAAGACTGGCCCTGCCCCAGGGCATTCTGCAGAGGATTCAACGAGGTAGCTCCTAAGACTTGGTGCTTCCAGCTGGGAAACGTCCACCAAAGTCACCGGTTCTCCGCACTTCACCCACAGCCTTTGTGGAGGTTACAGGTGGTGAGCTGGTTGAGATGCCCGCTCTGAATGCAGCCCGCCTAGGTCTGTGTGCCATGCCCCGCTCCGGTGCCCACGTGCGCGACACTCAGCAAGTCACCTAACCTCTCTGTGCTCCGCTTCCCCACCTACCCATTGAGACTGAGGTCTTGCTCCACGAAGGGTCTCTGGGAGCGGATTCCATAAGCTGATATTTGCAAATATGCAGCATAGGGTCTGACAGCTAGTACACAATCAAGAGACTGAAATGCCATGTTACTCCTGCTCCCCACACCCCGAATGACCAGTCTGAATTGAGGCCTCAGAGTTTCAAGAAAGAAAAGTCCTGCTTTAGGGCGCCTGGGTGGCTCGGTCCGTTAAGCGTCTGCCTTCGGCTCAGGTCATGATCTCGGGGTCCTGGGTTCAAGCCCCACGTTGGGCTCCCTGCTTGGCGGGGAGTCTGCTTCTCCCTCTCCCTCTGCCCCTCCCCCTGCCCATGTTCTTTCTCTCTCAAATAAATAAATAAATAAATAATCTAAAACGAAAAAAGAAAAGTCCTGCTTTATTGACCTTCTCCTTCAAGTGGGAGACAAGCCTGGCAGGGTCAGGTGAGCTCCTAAGCTCTCAGATGAGATCACAAGTTGAGAACATAATAAACATACCTGTGCTCAAGCCACTTCCCTCTGCGGGAGACTCGTACATCTTGGCAGCAACACAGCCCTGGGGACTACCTAAAAATAGAGCCTGACAGAAAGCAGAATTTATTGTCAGTTTAGAGGAATCGCATGGGCATTTCGTGGGTACACAGCATTGGATCCTGTGTTTGTGTGTGGGGAGGGGGGAAGGCGCCAGGTGGGGGTGGGGTGACCGATTCATTCAATGAATCCTGAAATGAAAAGGCACGTGCCTAAATCCCAAAACGACTCTCCAATTATTCAACGATGCTCTGGTGGTCCCGCAGGAAGCATGCAACTGCCGTTCCCATGCACCAACCCAGGGCCACCAGGCAACGAACGAGGAATGGCCCCTGAAGATCCTGAGGCCAGGGGAACCGGCACCATCCCGCGGGAGCTCCTACCGTGTGCAGCGGACTCTGCTTCCAACTCTCTGTGGGCAGGAAGACTCTCCTCCCCTTGGCTCCTGGATCATGTGAAGGCCGGTCCTGCTGCAGGGCCGCAGACGGTGACGTGATGCTGCTCCCTGGTGCCCTCCCCGTCCCCTGCCCCAAACCCGCACAGTTTACAGCTCCGCCTGATAAACCGTGATCTGCTGCTCTAGGATTTAAATGTCGTCATCTCAGACCTAACAAAGAACAAAGCGACAGGGATCAAGAAACCAGAACTCAAAAGCTATTTTCCTTTCATACGCAGATTTATTTGGTACGCATGACGAGGCAACCCATCAGAAATTCCGCCAAGGGGAGTACCATCACGAAGCAGGGAAACGTTGACCTACATTTAGCTCAGCGTATTCATAATGGCTTACACAGAGAACACCGTGGTGAACCCCCACGTTCCAGTTCCACGTCCCTTTCCGTCAGATGCTCGATTTAGCGTCAGATTCTCGGAAGTGGGGCTCAGTTGAGCGCACGGGCATCCCAGCAGACCTAGTGCTGCTTCTGGGAGGCGGTCAGTGACACGGCACGAAAGCACATGGCCATCACCAGGGCATTCATGCTACAGAGAAACCCTATATCTTACTGACGACAAGGCAGGGAGGAGAGACAGACATCCGGGGTGGGAAAGTGACAACATGCATCATGGGAGCCGAAACACGGAAGTTAAGGACCTCTGGTACGCAGTGAACCACAGAAAGCCCCACGGTGACCCAGAAATTCCAGGCAGGAAAGGGACTGGCTCCACGCTCACACGGACCGAGTGTCCAGTCCTCACGCTGCTTTTGCTCCTTCTCTGACTTCTCTGACCGCTTACTGTTCGGTCCCCAAAAGGAACCCACGCTCAGGATCTGGCCACACCAGCCTCCACGTCTGAATCCGTTCAGATCTCTGTCACGTGAGGACAAGAGCCTCAGTTTTCTTTCAACCACTGCTTCAGGAGCCTCTGGAACATTCTTTTGCTTTCCTGCTGCATCTCCAGTTGGAGCTTCTCCTCTCTCTCCTGCTGTTGGAGCACCCCTTCGGGCAGAAGGCCGGACCGGCTGGTCCCCAGGCTGAGGGTCAAGCCACTGAGGCCCTGCACCAGCGTGTCCCAGGAGGAAGGATGCGGGGCCCCTTTCCTCTCTGCAGGCATCCCGGAGACGCTGGGCCTATGGCTCTGGCAGTATCGACATTCACATCGGAATCTGTTCGGATCCCTATCCCCCGAGGAAGGGATCCTGGCCTTCCTCTCGACCCGGTAAGGTGCCACGTGATCGAGGTGTCGCCGTCTCACAGGCCCCAGAAGTGTTCTCTTCCTCTGAGGGGACGCTGCCCTTTCCCACCGCCTCTCTTGGAGGGTTTTCTCATCCCTGTACCGCTGCTGGAGCAGCCCCTCTGGCAGAGGGGCAGGGCATCTGGTGCCCGGACTGGTTTTGAGGTCACCGAGGCCCATGATTAGCAGTTCTGAGAAGGACGGAGGGGAGGCTGCTGTGACTTCCCGGGAGGTCTCTTCAGAGCTCATCGGGGAAGATTCGGGAATCAGTGTTGAGTTACGTTTCTGAACTGGATCCATGGAGGCGTCGTCGCTGCTCACAGCTCCGCCTGGCCCTTGGGTCTAGACAGGATGGTGAAGATGAAGGTTCTCAAAGAGCTGGAAGGTAGCGGAGGGACGGGCACGGCCGGAAGAACCCAGACTGCAACACATGGTGATAAAAGAAGAAAGAAAACCCGTTACTGTTCCTCTGACTTCAGCTTTCCGTGCCTCTGTCTCCTATCTGTGAGATGGGGACGACAGTGAGCCCTAGTCACGAGGACTGTTCTGTGCTCTCAGTGAGATAATACAGTTCCAAGAGCTCAGAACACTGATGGCATATAACCAGGGTCTCAGAAGTGAGAGCCTAATATCGTGTCCACCCACGTGACCCGCCATGCAAAACGACGTCCTGCAGTCAACCACGGTAATTCCTGCAGACGTGTTGTAACTGTTCTCAAGCATCACTTTAAGAACAATCCATGTGGGACTGGCTTGTGCCCTCCTCCTAGGTGTTCATGTACTTTCGAAAAGGAGACATTTGCTAAAATCTAAGCATTTCACCATGCTCCCCGGGAGGGACACATTCTTTTCAAGTTTCACTGGCTTTCATCTACTTAAAAAGGATATTCAAGCCTATGGACATCATTTGAAAATTCCCCCGTAAGAATAAATAAGAATTTACCAACGCAAAAGAACAGAAATCAATGATATTTCTAACAAGACACATTAGAGGAACTCAAATCAAAAGTTGCTTCTTTGAGGGCCACCTGGGTGGCTCAGTCGGTTAAGCGGCTGCCTTTGGCTCAGGTCATGATCCCAGAGTCCTGGGATCAAGCCCCACGTCGGGCTCCCTGCTCAGCGGGGAGCCTGCTTCTCCCTCTTCCTCTGCCTGCCTCTCTGCCTACCTGTGCGCTCTCTCTCGCTCTCTCTCTCTCTGTCAAATAAATAAATAAAATCTTTAAAAAAAAAGTTGCTTCTTTGAAATGATCCATAAAATCGATACACCTCTCACAAGACTGAGGAAGGAAAAGAAGAAAAACAGAGAGAAGAGCAGAGCAAGATACATCCCACTTCATGCTTTCTAGCCATACGACAAAGCCAGGGAAATCAGAACAGTGTGGTACTGGCATAAAAACCGACACACAGACCAATGGGACAGCATCGAGAGCCCAGAAATGACCGCCTGCATATACCGTCAACCAATATTCGACATAGGAATCAAGAATACGCAGCAGAGAAAAGACAGTCTCTTCAATAAATGGTGCTGGGAGAATGGGATAGTCACACGTCAAAGAAGAAAGCCGGACTCCTGGCTTATACACACAAAAATGTACTTGAAATCGATTAAAGACTGCAATGTAAGACCGGAAACCATAAAACTGCTGGAAGGCTACATAACAGAAAAGCTCCTTGACACGGGTCTTGGCCACGAATTCCTGGATATGACCCCCGAAGCACAGGCAACAAAATAAAAAAGAAACAAGTGGGGTTACATGTAACTAAACAGCTGCTGCTGTTTCCACCAAAGAAACCACCAACGAGGTGACAAGACAACTTATAGGATGGGAAAAAATATGTGCAAACCGTGTTATCTGTCAAGGGGTTCATATCCAAAATATAGAAAGAACTCATACAACTCCATGGCAAAAGGGCTAATGATCCAATTTAAAGACGGGTAAAGGCTGTGGATAGAGAGTTTTCTAAAGGAGACGTACAAATGGCCAACAGGGACAAGAAAAGCAGCTCCAAACCACTAAACATCGGAGAAATGCGAATCAAAACCACAATGAGGTATCACCCCACACCTGTTAGAATGGCTAGCATCAAGAAGACAAGAGATAAAAATGCTCGCTGGGATGTGGAGAATAAAGAAATCGTGGGGCGCCTGGGTGGTGCAGTTGGTTGAGCGTCTGACTCTTGGTTTCGGCTCAGGGTGTGGAAAAGATAATCAGATTTGTGGTTATCAGAGGTGGCGATTTAGGGAGGGAGAAAACAACTGGAGGATAACTTCCAGTTATAAGATAAATAAGTATCGGGGGTGTAACGTACAACATGATGACTAGTTAACACTGCCGTGTGGTATAAATGAAAGTTGTCTGAGAGTAAATCCCAAGAGTTCTCTTCACAATGAAAACACTGTTTTCCTTTTCTTCTTTTTCGATCTATAGGAGATGGTGGATGTCAACTAAGCTTACTGCGGTAATCCTTTCATGATATATGTAAGTCCAAGTATTATGCTGTTTCCCTTCTACGCTGCCTGTGTCACTTACATCTCAAGAAAAGTGGAGAAAAAGAGAGAGAAAAGAGAGAGAGAAGAAATAAGTTACCAATAGCAGGGATGAAAGAGGAGATTTTGCTAGAGACCCAGCAAATATGAAAGAAACTAGGCGGCAATATTACGTTCAAATCAACATATATAAATGCAACAGCTAGGGAACGGATTGATTACCCGAAACCCATAAACCATCAAAACTTACCCAAGGCGAGATAACATGCACAGTTCAGTATCGTTTACAGAAACTGACTCAGTTGTTTAAAACCTCGACGACAGGGCAGCCTGGGTGGCTCAGTCATTAAGCGTCTGCCTTCAGCTCGGGTCATGATCCCAGGGTCCTGGGATCAAGCCCCGCATCGGGCTCCCTGCTCAGCGGGAGGCCTGCTTCTCCCTCTCCCACTCCCCCTGCTTGTGTTCCCTCTCTCTCGCTGTCAAATAAATAAATAAATAAATCTTAAAAAAAAAAAAAAAAAAAAAAGGCACCTCGACAACAATCCCAGACGGTATCGCCAGTGAATTCTACCAAATATCGACAGGAGAAACAGACAGACGCAGATATTCTACACAATTTCCTCCAGAAAACTAAGTGGAGGAAACACTTGCAAGTGATTTAGGAGGCTAGCATTTCACTGATAGTAAGAAAAGAAAACCACTGACCAATGTTCTTTCTTAGCACAAGCACAAAATTCCCCACCAAAATACCAGCAGTGGAATCCAGCAATCCATTCAGAGAAAACACACCATGATCAAGTGGGTTAGTCCAGGAAAGCAAGGGTGGTTCAGTAACTGAAAACCAACTAAGGCAATCCTCAGATTTAGCATATAACTGATTAAGCAACGTCATCTCATTAAAAAGAAAAATGAAAGACTCAATACTATGCCTATCAAAATCCCAACGGCATCTCTCAGTAACAGAGAAACAATCCTAAAATGCATCTGGAACAACACAAGACCCAGAACGGCCAAGGCCACCTTGAGGAAGAACACAGTTGGAGGTACCAAAGTCCTTCATTTCAAAACACAGTCCAAGGCTACAGTAAGGAGATCAGTATGGTACTGGCGGAAAGACAGACACAGACCAATGGAACAGAATAGAACCCAGAAATAAACCCAAGGCATGTACAGTCAACTGATCTTGACGAGGATGCCAATAATACCCAGCGGGGAGAGGACACTCTCTTTGACAAATGGCGCTGGGAAAACCGGATGCCCACGTGCAGAAGGATGATACTGGACCCTCTGTTACACCACACACGACAATCAACCCAAAGGGGACTGAAGATTCAATATAAGACCCGATACTGTGAAACTCCTGAAAGAAAACGTAGAGTAAAGCTGCATGACATTGGTCTTGGCAATGATCTTGTGGAATCAACACCCACGGCACAGGCAAGAAAAGCAAAAATAGACAAGTGTGACTACATCAGACTTAAGAGCTTCAGCACAGAAAAGGAAACCACCAACAAGGCGCAAAGGCAATCTGCAAAATGGGCAAAAACATTTGCAAACCACGTATCTGACAAGGAGTTGATTTTCACTACGTATAACAAACTTTCCCAACTCAACAGCAAGAACACAAACAAACCAATGTAAAAATGGGCAAAGGATTTGAATAGACATTTCTCCAAAGAAGCCATACAAATGGCCAAAAGGCATATGGAAAGTGGCTCCACATCCCTAATCATCAGGGAAAGGCCAGTCAACATCACAATGAGCTGTCGGGCCGCACACGTGAGGAAGCTTCTCGTCAGAGCAACTACCAAACACAGCAGATCCCAAGTGTCGCTGGGCATGTGGAACACGGGAACCCTCATGCCCTGTCGGTGGGACACAACCTGGCGCAGCCACAACGGAAAGCACTACGGAGGTTCCTCAGAAAGGTAAAGCTAAAACTGTCATAGGTTCTTGCTCATATCGGAGTGCCCCCCTCCAAAACAACAAAAACTAAAAACCAAAAAACCTACCATATGACCCAGCAATCCCACCCCTGGGTCTATGTCCAAAAGAACTGAAATCGGCATCTCAAAGAGCTGTCTGCACTCCCGTATTTACTGCAGCTTTCATCCCCGGATCCAGGATAATGGAAACCACCCAACTGTCAGTCAACAGAGGAGTGGATAAAGGAAGCGTGGCACGTGTACACAATGGGACATGAGCAGCCGCACCAGAGAGAAGGAGATCATGCCATTTGCAGGCCAGCTGCTGTGGATTCAAGAATGGGGACAGATGATGCCGCCTCTCACTCAGTGCCTCCCACGGGCCAGGTAATGTCAGCTCCGTGTTTCACATCTATCGTCTCCTGCAGGTCTCCCAACAAACCTCGGGGAGGCAGAGTGACTGCCCTTTCACCAGGAGGAATTTGAGGCTGAAGGAGAGAGACTGAATGGCGGGTCTGCCCTGGAATCCAGCAAGAGTGTCAACCGAATGCTGGGGTGCAGGGAGAGGAGTCTGGAGATACAGGCAGGCACCAGGACACAGAGAGCTTCCGATGCCATGTGGCAGTTACGGACTGTCACATGCTCTGTTACCTGCCCTGCCCCCCCCCCCCCAGCCCCCCGCACCAGAAGCAGCCCCTAGCTGTCCGAGGACAGAACGGGAGTGACCGGCATTCAGGCACAAGATGGAAGATGATGTGTATTTGTGTTTCTCCCAGGTGGGAGACCCACAGCGGGAAAGCCAGCCTTCTGGTGAGGGTCATCCGTGCGTGATGCAAAGGATGAGAAGAGAGTGGCACAGCAAGAGAGTCTCTGGGGCTGAGCGGACACGTTGGATGCTGTCTTCGTGGTCTTGGCTGTGGCTCATCAGTGTGAAGCGTGACCTGCAACCTACCCCGGGGCAGCCTCAGTGGCTGCAAAGACAGGGAACGTGCCAGGCACAATTCTGTGAACCATCCTTGCATTACCTCATTACACCCTCAGAAACGCAACCCTCTCTGTTTGGTGATGTCATTAGGAAGAACAGTAAACCCATTTCACAGGCGAGGAGAGTGAGGCACACAGGGCCAAGTCAATTTCTCCAGAGGACATGACAGCAAGTGGCAGAACTGGGTTGGAAGGAAGGGTGTCTAGGATCAGAGCTTGTGTCCTTAGCCATTAGACGGCATGTCTCCCACAAAACAACAGAGAACCAGACCCCACCGATGCTCACCAGATCAGGAAGTCAGCTTTGTGCTGTGAGTAAGGAGGAGACGCCTCCGCAAACAGGTCTGGGCACAAAGGTAACTCACAATCACACAAACGAAATCAGAAGGAAGGGTGGGCGCAGGCGGGGACACACTCGGGGATCCAGTGATGCCATCAGGGACGTAGGTTCTTTCTAGCTCTGATCTGGCCTTTTCTGGAACAGATGTTCCAGGACCAACAGCCAGATACGGCAATGTCCAGGGCAGAAAGAGACTTTCGAGTCCTGTATCTTTCCTATGAACGAGGAAGTTTCCCAGAAGCCTTCCAGCAAACAGTCTCTTCCTTTCTCGCCGTAAAGCACGGGCTCACACCCCCATCCCTCAGTCAGTCAGGAGGGACTGGAACGGGACGCCACATCTGTCCCGCATGCAAGGTTTGGGAATGTAACGGCTCTGAGGAAGCCCTTCGCCCCTTACTCACCCCTGGAGACTCAGGCGGCGTTTCTACCAGCAAGCCTTCTTTGCCCTCTTTCCTTCACCCTGGACAGCGGACCTTCCGCTGGACATCCACAGCACCCTGCGTTTCCCCTAGCCCAGCCCCAACCCCACCCAGCTCTCAGAGGCGGACTATTTGTCTCACTCACTAACCAGCCCAGGAGCTGACAGAGGCCGGGCACTTTGACTTGTTCACCCATCAGGGCCTCAACCCCAGTGGACATTCACAACTATCTACCAAACGGAATAAAGGAGAATGTGAGGCCGTTTCTAAACATCTCGTTTGGTGTATCAACCCTGCAGAATCCCTGTTTTCTTGTCCCAAAGGAGAAAATGCCTGTGCGGGGAGGGTAAGTGACATCACAAAAGCTCACCTCCAGTAAGAGACAGAACTGCAGCCCAGGTGCGTCCTGACTCCAGAGGTATGCACCCTCGGTGGCAATGCCTCTCTGGATTATCTGTAAGCCCCAAAGCCTAGCCTAGAAAAGTAACCCCAAGGGAGTGAGTTCAGGCTTCTCGAGCAGGTGCCCTTTCACCAACGACGTGAACAGGGAGAGGAGTCTGAGAGGCAGATATCTGGCGTCAGGACTTTCCAGGCAAGGGGGAACACTCGGGAAGAAGTGTCTGAAGCAGAGGCTGCTGGACACAGTGCAGATCCTGTCGGGAGGTTGGAGCAACTGAGGGCGGGGCAGGGAGTGAGAGCCTCACAGAAAGCGGGGACAGCAGAGGGTGACGGGCCCTGGATCCGGCTGGGTGAGTAAGCTTCTACTCAGTCAGCTGGACCACGAAGGACACCCACGGATCACAGATGCTGAGTGACAGCCTGTATCAGGCTGTAAGGTAGGCAGAGGAGGGACACGGAGAAGACCATGCAACCATTCAGAGAAGAGGCAGGTTTGGGCAAAGCGCTGGAAGGACAGTGAGGAGGAGCGCCTCCTTGGGAGGCTGACAGCACTCACCCGGACCGGCACACCCTCCACCTGGGTGCCCATGTCCCCGTCCCAAAGGGCATTTGTGCTCTAGCCATAGCATCACACCCTTAATTAGCAGCCCGAATTCACGCAACAGTCCACCTGTTGGACAGATCACTGTGGGCACCTGCTATGTGTGCCGGCCACTTGGTGCTTGGAAAACGTTCTCTGAGCTGACTGGTGCTCCCAAGATCTCGATCCAAGTTCCACTGCGAGACGAGAACTGCGGCTGATGGGGCGACAGAATGTCCCACGCAATTAAAATATCTTTATAGCCTCGTTTTTTTTTTTTTTTTTAAGTATCTGCAATCAGAGATGGTACAAAAGATGCAAGCTTCCTCCTCCTCCCAAAGAGAATCTTGAGCACAGAGATGTCCTGTTTCCTCCATTTGTAATCCAGAAACAGCTGGTACACTAGCTACCCTTTATGATGAAGTCATAACGACACCTTGGGTCAGGGTCCTTCCGTCATTGAAGAAACACGTCCTCAGCACCACCTGAATACCATGCGTCAGTTTCCTGGATACAGTCTGGGGACGCAGGGATGATTTAGGCTGCAGTCAGCCAGCAGACGACCACCACATGTCCCGTGAGAAGAGTGATGGCGGAATTTAAGTCACGGGACCTTAGGAACACAGAGGAGGGCATCTTACCCCTACCTAAGTGTCCGTGTGTGTGTGTGTGTTTGGTGAGGACGCACTTCTCAGGGGTGGGGAGCATGATGAGGTAGGCACTCTCGATCACCCACATTTTACAGACCTGCGAGCTGAGGAACCGAGAGATCCCCACAGGGAGAGCCAGAGTTCCGTCCTTGGTCTACCGAGCTCCAAGCACCACTGCCGTTTGGCCAGCCCCACGGCTGTGACGCAGCCACTAAAAGCACTTGGTCGGCCTCTGCTTGCCTCGCGATTCATAATCGCTGGTGAATAAAGTGAGCCTGGCGCAGACCTAGTTTGGGGGGTGGGGTGGATTGCAAAAGTCTCTGTAATATGGCAAAGGACCTCTCGACAGGGGCACCCTGGAAGCTGAAGTCCTGCTTGGCGGTTGGCTCTGAGGCAAGCCTTCCACGCCAAGGGACTCCGGGGCTGTTGCTTCGGGGCTGCTCCTCAGAGGGCAGATGCAGGGTCTTAGAACCTTTTGGGGTTGCTTTACCCTGCAGGGTACCTGCGTTTCAAGGTGGACAAGGAGTTGGGACCATGATGACCACGCAATCGTCGAACGGCATCTGCATTTCAGCAACTGAAACACAATCCAGGTGTGTCATTGTGAGCGCGAAGACCGGCTTTGGAGTCGGGCAAAACGGAGGCGGGATTCCCAGATCCACCCTCTCCTGCGTCAGCCACCTAACAACCCCTTTCAGTCTGCTTCCCTGTCTACAGACGTTGGGCTTTGAGACTCACCTGAGCCTTTGGGTAATCAAACCGTATGTACCACGCACACTTTAGCTCCTCAAGAGCTAGGCTGCAGGAAAAGGCAATCACACTGTGCCCTGTGTTAGGGACATGTCAGCAACGGAGCGAGGTATGCCAGGCCCCTGGGAGTCTAGTCCCACCCTGTGGCCAAGGTTGGGGTTGGGGCGGTGGTGGTTGGACTGGTGGTTCCATCTTTTCCCTTGTCCAAGGCACACACTTTGTTTCATACCGAGGTGTGCTGCTCCTAGAGGGGTTGCAGTGAATGAGGGTAATCCCCCCGGTTGAGTCTACTCTATGGCAGGGAGAATCAGCAGTGGGTTCACACTCTCCACTGGATGCTGGAGGAACCGACACAGTTTCCTCCAGGGCTTGCTGGCACCTGGTGGGGGCCCCTAGGGAGTCATACGGAGGCACTGTCAGATTCCCTTGGAGGGTTCCCATAAGAGCAGGCAGCTGATCCTTGCCACCTCGAGGGCCACAGGGACGAATTAGTCAAACCTCTTGTAAACGGAACACCAGTTAGTATACTTTTTCTTGTCCTAACAGAAAACTCAGACTGCAACTTACGGTGAAAAGTGAGCTCTTCAAAACAAAGCCCAAGAGGGGGAGGGTGGCTGAAGGCCTGCTTAATTTCCTGAGTCACAGGTGCCATAAAGTCACATATTCTTTCCATGTTTCTGCTTATCCCTCCTCAGTGGAAGGTAGGATCCCTTCACATTAGGAAAATTTGTGCCACATTCCAAACCCCGAGTTCAAATGGATCCGAGGCTCCATGTAAAATGAGGTGAGATCTTTGCCGAGTGTAATCCTATTCTAAGCAAGGAAGCCTTTTCCAGAAAAACTCTGCGGTCAGATTGCATTTCCAATTAGCTCACTGTGAACCAGAGTAAAACATCTGTCCATTTGGCGGAATTTATAATGAAATCTCCATCACTTCTTTTCAGTACAAAGTTCGGTGAACAGTGCCTTTTCACCCAGGTACTGCTCCGGATAAATGGAAATTGCTCTCTACTGAACCTGACAGCTGAACATAGGTAGGAAATCAGGCAAATGAAGCGAATCCTCGATCTACAGGGGATGGCAATGCGTGGGGCCGAGGAAATGAGAGGCAGGGAGAAGAGAGTGTGTCTGGGTCCACTGGCCATCTACTGGAACAGAAAGAGGTGGAAGGGGTTGGAATATGGCGTGGGGTGGGGCAGGAGGCGGTGTGCGGAAGATGAGGCAGCTGAGGGTAGGCAAGGCCTGCTGTGCCTAGTCCAAGAGGCTGGACGTTATCTTAAGGACAGCAGAGAGCCCCTGCTGAATTTTGAGCAGGGTAGACAAGACCAGGTCAGGATTTAAGAACGGCCCCTCAGGCAGTGGGATGAAAACATTCGTGGCCAAGGGTCAAGATTGGTGGTGATTATCAAGCAGAGACGACGGTCATCTGGCCTAGGGAACGAACCCTAGTGACGGAAGACGTGTCAAGAGCTTATTTAGAAGGACGGAGGAGGTTGGATTGGCCGGCCTTGGTGACTGAGGGGGTGGTGAGCGAGGCAGCAAGGAAGGATGGCTTCTTTTTTTAAAAGATTTTATTTATTTATTTGAGAGAGAGAGAGAGAGAGAGAGAGAGAGATCAGGAGCAGAGGGAAGGGAAGAGGGAGAAGCCGACTCCCCGCTGAGCAGAAAGCCCAATGCGGGACTCCATCCCAGGACCCTGGGATCACGACCTGAGCCAACGGCAGCACTTAACTGACTGAGCCACCCAGGAGCCCAAGGAAGGATGGCTTGAAGGATCGCTGGCCTAAGCAGCTGGGTAGAAAGTTGCTTTTCACTGAGTTAGGCAACACCGGAGCAGATGCAGATGTATGGGGAGTGGGGGGTGGGCATGGTCAGTTTTGGACGTGCCGTGTATTCTCTGCCTGTGGCACTCAACCACCTAAGTACCTCAGTGACTCGAGGGAGCTGACCCAGCCTCTCTGTGCCTGAGATGCCTCACCTGGAATGAAGGATACTAAAAATTAGGAAAAATACCTAATTTCTGTTTCATTTAGTCTAGGATAACGCTCTCCCTTTGCACAGCACAGTGCCGTTTGACAGGCACTCCCTAGGTAAAATGGGAGTCTCTCTACTTATCCACATATTGGTCGGTTTTACTTAACTGCCTTGTGTGTTTTCAACATGCAGCACACGTTGGCAGTGCCAAGAGAAAAAATATTAATTCAAAGCAATGTGTTTAACACATGAGTGCCATAGGTCAGCCCATCAGCCTGTCTCTCAGCGACACAGCCCCGCTTCAGGCACTGCCTTGTGTGTTCCAGTCTTCCTCCTGTAGTCTCACTCCCTCATCCCTCGGGGATGGTGGTGAGCCTTTGGGACCTACTCTCTCCAACACTTCTCTTCCCTGGAAAGTCATCTCCCGCGTCTCACAGAGTGGCTAGCACTCGTTGAGTGCAATGTGTCTGTGGGCCTGTCAGTTGTCTCAGGAGGTGTGTAGCTTCGGGGAGGATAGAGCCAGATGTGTGGATCTGGAAACCAACACTGTGTTCCTGCACAGCCAACAGGTGATGAAGCCATCCATACCACGATTTGAAATCAGGGCTCCACCACTTATTCCTTGTGTGCCTTTGGGCGGGTGACTTCACCTCTCTGTGGTCAGTTTCCCCGCTTGTAAGATGAGGACGATGACCTTATTCTGGGATAATGACTCATTTCTGCTTCCTTCATTTAGATCAGGAGGATAGTACCTTTTAAAAACCATAAAGTGCTCTTCAAGTATCAATTACTTCCACGGCTAAAAAGAGAATCTCTGCTTGTCTGGATATCCGCTTGGACAGGCACAGAAGAGGCCAAGCACATTTTTACCCTGTAGACAACGTTGAACTTCACCTGAGCCCTGAAAAAAGCCACAGGAAAGCAGTCTCCACAGGCTTTCCCGTTCCAGAAATGGCTTACCCCAAAGGACCACTCATCCCCTTATAACTTTGAGAAGCCTTGCTGTTCACTCTTTGTCATACCTGCCATCAGCCTCTCGGGGGACTCTTGGGTTTACTCGTGACAAGGCCAAACACAGACCTTCTTCCTTTGGCTGAAGGGCCAGACACAGTCCCTCCAGCTCCCTGCTGTCTCAGGAAAAGCAGACTGAGGTTAAAAGTCAGTCCTCCTGAAACTGGCTAGACACAGAGAGAGGACATTTCCTGTCCGGCTGACTGAGACTAATCCTGAGTGCAGAAACACCTCTACCTTAAATCTCCCCACTATAACGGGTCTACGCGTCCCTACGAAGAAAAGGCAAAACCACCCCGTCGAGACACTCTGATGCTCAGATCCCGGTGCTCTCCGGATTGCAAGAGCTTGAATAGACAAGCTCTCTACTAGTTTTGCTTTTGCCCTTCCTAGCGTGTATGTACAGCCTATGCAAAAACTCCTAGTAAGAAAACAAAAATTAGTAACAGGTACTTCTCACGCGTGCGCTCTACGAGGGACGTAACCAGGCTGTCACGGAGAAGCCCCTCCCTTCCCACCCTACCCGGCTCAGCACCAGGTGCATCGTCTGTGACGTCACCCGCTGCGCCCGGAAACTCTCACTGCGGCCTCAGGAAGCATTCATCCCGTGCAGTCACCTGGTGCGCCGCCGTGGGGGCGGGCTCAACCTTCCCAACCCGCCGGGTGCCTACGTCGCGGGTTCCATGCACCCACGCCGAAGCCCACGGAGAGGAGCCCACTGTGCCCCGGGACGTTCCCGTCTCCCTGCCGGCCCCGTACAGCCCGAGGGAGGCTAAAAAGCACCCGGCTTGGGCACAGGGTCCCACCCCTATGACGTCACGGCCGTCGCGGAGCCCCGCCTCCTGTATGCAGGCGCGTGGTGCGTCTCTCTAGGAAGCCGGGAGGTCTCCTCTCGGTGGTCTTAACCCTTCTATTTTTGGAGGCGCGCTTCACCGCGCTGCGCTGAGGAACCGAGGGGGTGCGCTGGCGGCGGGATGACGGGAACCTGATCCCGGGAAAGAACGAGCGAAAGCGAGGGTCTGAGAGTGAGAGGAGGAGAATCTCCCTAAACAGGCCGTGTGCTCATTAGTGTCGCAGGACCAGCATTCTCCCTGGGCCACGCGCGACCGGTGCTGTCTGAAAGAATAGCTCTTTCTCTCACAAGCCCTATCTCAGCAGTATCAGGATTGCGATTTTGAAAACCTGCGTATGGCGTATTTCTCTTTCTCTAAAAGGGTTGCCATTTTTGGCGGACACAAGATTGAGACTTCTAGTGGGCACTGCTAGACCCCGGGGCATCACTGGGCTCCAGTCAGTGGTCCACGGGGTCAGAAAGAGTCCGTTTCCTAGGCAGTGCCTCCTGTATCTCCTGAGAATTCTGTCTAGGAGGTGAGGGTGGGAGAGGGAGAGAGAGAGAGAGAGAGAGAGAGAGAGAGAGAGAGAGAGAGAGAGAGAGAGAGGGAGAGGGAGAGAGAGAGAGAGAGAGAGAGAGAGAGAGAGAGAGAGAGAGAGAGGTCATGTGACATAGGAAAAGATATGCTTTTAACAGGCTGTGATTCCTACAATGGTTACAATTATTTAGACCATTGTAATCACATTACAAGCCGCAGTGTATGAGATTTGGAGAAAGAAGGCATCTTTGGTTATCCAGTCTGCTGGAATACAGCCGATCCTGACAGTAGGTAGACATAGGGCTGGTGTGATCAGAAATTTGGTTTTATAATTAATCACAGGATGCCATTTACATTTCCAATACAATTTCCTTATGTTGACTACTACTGGGTGTACTGGGTGGGGGGGGGGGTGGGGGGGTTGCTTTGCTTGTTTTGTCAAAAACGTAAAATTGAATGGCCTTTCCTGTCTGCGCCTCTCAAGGTACCAGCAAGAGAGAGAGAAAGGATTTTTAAAAAAAGATTCCATATTTTAAGGAGATTTGCAACAACTCCCTATCAAAAGGGCAGGGGCTCTTACCTGGATGGAACCTCTTGGGATTCCGTAAAATGTTTTGTGAATAGTTTTTTTAGGGAAGCACTGGTTCTGGTGTTTTAGTTGGATATTGACGACATTTCAAACTGTACTTGAGATCTGCGTGAAATAGGTAAGTTACAGCTCTGGATTGGGAGAACCCAACCCTAGGGAAGGGTCTGAGGGAAGCACACCACAGAGTCAGTGGTCGAGAAGCCAGGTTATTGGGAGCTGGAATGCATGACTCCCGACGGGCAACTCAGATCAAGCTCTGTCTTTCTGGACAGTTGTCAGACTGAAACATTGGGTAGAGGTCACAAACACCTCATGTCTGAACTCGGTATGTGACAAAGTCTCTCAATGGGGATATGAACAGCCACGTGGCTCAGAAGTTTCAATGCCTGCAACACAGCACCACAAACAGAGGAGGCCTCACCCTGGGACCCGGATCGCCCCCAGCTCAGAAGCATCACACCCTGGACACAGACTCGTATCCCAGTCACACACCAAGGGAAGCCAACCACATAGACTCACTGGCCTAGACAAGGAAGCCCAGGTGCTGGGAGCTGGAGTGGATGAGCTCCAGACCCAGGAAAGGGCAGCTAGGAGACCTCAACGCACTGGACATACAAGATTAAACAACGCACAGAACTCAAACTCCTGGGATCTCAAGAAATGAGGAGAAAGACACGAAACAGCTCAGAGACAATAAATTCTAAAATAGAGACCCACATGCGTTTTAGGAACCTGGCAACCTGCAACACAGAAACTTAACAGCTCACAGACCTCACACCCTGCACATAGATGCCACACAATCACAGAGCTCACAACCCTGCATGCAGACACACAAACAGCACAGAGCACCTGTACTGTGAACACAGAGCTTGCTCGGACACCTCCTGTCCTGTGACCAATAACCTTTGTGATCTCACAACCTACAGTATGGGCCCCCAGGAGCTCAACTATGTCAACCTCGACAGAGACGCTCAGGAGAGCTCAAACCCTAATTCCCGAAATACATCATGGCAACAGCCCCAGTCACCTTACATTCTGCACACTGCACCCAAAACAGGCCAGATACCGCACACACTGGGAGAGAGCCCTAAATAGACCAGAGAACTCTCACTTGGGACACACAACACTCCACAGCTCACTGATCCCACACGCCGGACACACCCTCACACAGCTCAGACACCTCAAAGCCTGGACAGACCCCAAACCAGCTCAGAGAAATGACATCTTGCTTCTGACCACAAAAAGTCACCCCACACAGGACACATGCCAATGAGAGCCACAGTGAGGTCTCACCCAGCCCCATGAGTGAGACACAGAGACTGAAAGACAGAATTACAGAGAGCCTTTCTGGAACACAGCTGTCTCCAGGGCATTAGCCCCTATCCCAGTGTGCCCGTCCAGGCACCTGAGGAACGTCCTTTTCCAGGCGAAGGATGACCCCCTGGTGTTGCCGTCATTGGCTGTTTTCCGGACGAAGACACAGCTGCACTAGGCCCAGGCCACACCCAGGAGGGCAGCTGGCCCTCCCCCCAGGCTTGACACACAGTAGAGCCCTCCACCCGTCAAAATGGGGCTATCTTCTAGGTTGGAAGTGTTCATACCATCCTCAGGAGACTCACACTGTCCTTAAGGCCCCAGAGCCCTCCTGCTGAGGAGTGGAAGCTGTGGAAGGTGGAGCAGCACAGTCCCATGCTGCTCAGGGTGGATCCAGCAGCCCCCACCCCCACCCCCACCCCGAGCCTTGTGGAAGGCCTGGCCCACATCCCATTCACCCTGAACACAGCGCTTCCTTCAGCCTTCTCAGCTCCTAAACCTCGGAGGCATTGCAGCCACCTGGTTTTCCCAGGGTCCATCTGAGCCCGGAACCAGAAGGACACCTTCAGCCAGCAGATCCTTTGCAAGCCCGTGAACACGAGCGGGGGAAGGAGATGGGGAAGGGGTTTGCATTGCCCTGCCAGGTAGATATGCCCACAGACCACGTGCCTGACCACCGAGGCGCACCCCTGTTCCACCCACCGCTCCACCTTATCCTCTCCCCAAAGAGGAAACCTGTCCCCTCCTCTCAATGCCTAATTCTGCTTTAAAGGAAAGGTGGCATGAGGGTCTCCAGTTCCTGCCGGGCTTTGTGCAAACAGGGAGGCACGCGCATTTCCCCCCTCTCTTCTCGCACCATGAGGCCAACACCAGAGCAGGGCTATTTGCTCACGGGCAGTATCTACTGTAAGGTGTGGAATTTGGGGACAGAGGCTGATGTGGGCCCAATTGGTGCACCTTGTCCTCCTCAGGGGACACACACACTGGCCCACCTCCGAGGCCATGGTGGATTTTCACAAACCCAGGAACCCAGGAACCCAGGAACCCAGGAACCCAGTGTTGCATCTGCAGCCTTTCAGACTCAGGTGTGAATACAGTCAGGGCTTAATGCCTGACTGGGGAGAAGTTCACTGACTTGAGAACCCACCTATGACTTACTCACCTACCCTCAGCCAAACACCTCCCCTGTCTAATGCTTAAAATCCCATCATTTAAGCATTCACCTCTTTGGGTTGAGTAGGTCACCATCGGGTTCCCTGGAGAAACCTGGCCTGGAGTAGGTCATGAGCTCTCTAGAAGCTCTCTGCCCATCCAAGACCTCCATGTAGTCTCGTGGGCACATAATGGGACACTGGAGTAAGATTTAGTGATTGGTTATTGGGCCCTGATATCCATATCGTGGGATCCAGTACCCACTGTTAAAAAACCTAACAGGAAAATAGACTAGAGGACAGAATAAAAGCCAGTGATCCCACTGAGCTGGCTAGTATCTTCAGCCTCTTTTGCAGATCAGCAGCCTGAGGTTCCGGAGAAGGACTGCAACCCGCCCCCCCACTTCCACCTCCACTCTTCCAAGCCCCACCTCTGCACCCACAATCTCTCTGAGGACACCCCCACCTCCAGCCAACGGGAGCTCTCTTCCCTGGAAGAATCTGGTAGGCAATCCCATCTAGACCAGTCAGATCCAGTGGTGTCCTTCATCTCTGCCCTGCTCACCTATCAGGGAACCATCCACGAGCTCCATTGCCATCTTCCCTGGTCCCCATTTGATGAGAATCTGTAGAGCTGACGGGGTGGGGTCAGAAGTGGGATGATGGAGGGGCGCCTGGGTGGCTCAGCTGTTAAGCGTCTGCCTTCGGCTCAGGTCATGATCCCAGGGTCCTGGGATCAAGCCCCGCATCGGGCTCCCTTGCTCGGTGGGAAGCCTGCTTCTCCCTCTCCCACTCTCGTTGTCTGTGTGTCAAAAAATAAAATCTTAAAAAAAAAAAAGTGGGATGATGGTGACCTCAGGGGAGGTGGAGGTCCTTGCATGGTGGTGAGCTCCCCGCACCATGCACACAATGGTTGGTTTGGGAACACAAGCCTCCCTCACTCCCGGTTGTACCTCCCAGAGCGGACTGCTTCTTCTGGGCCTCTCAGCGGTACATCCTAGTACGGGAAGGTACCTCCCACTGCTCCTCTACCAACCTTTCACCCTCTCCTGTCACCGCACACTCTGGTAATTTGCCCAGACAGGGTCACAACACCCTCCAGCTCCCCCTCCTGCCCGGGAATACACCTAAATGGGTAGTGGATGGTTCCATCTCGGTCTTGCTACTCTTAAAATCCCCTGGGGGATCATTCCAGCTGCAGACTCCAAGATCGTGTAGACAGCCTGGGATAAAGAGCTCAGCCTCCTGTCAACAGCCCCTGCTGCACGAATGGGGTGCTGAGGAGGCCAGCAAGGGGGCATCTGTTACCCCAGCCACACCGAGGGAAGCATGAATTGGTAAAAGAACTTTGCAGGGCTCTGTGGTGGCATCTATCAAAATCTGATTCTACCCTGTCCCCACCCTCAGTACGATTTCAGCTTCATGAAAAGAGGAGCACACGTGGGTCTTCTGTGATGTCTCCCCAGCATTTAGAACAATATCAGGTACACAAGTAGGTACTCCGGAGATGTTTCTGTAGTAGCCAAAGGAACCTTGGATCCAGCAATTTCCACTGCTGCCAACTTGTCTTAAAGAAATATTTACACAGGCTGAGGGGCACCTGGGTGGCTCAGTCGGTTAAGCGTCTGCCTTCGGCTCAGGTCATGATCCCAGGGTCCTGGGATCGAGCCCTGCATCGGGCGCCCTGCTCAGTAGGGAGCCTGCTTCTCCCTCTCCCTCTGCCACTCCCCCTGCTTGTGCTCTCTCTCTCTGTGTCAAACGGATAAATAAAATCTTAACAAAAAAACGAGAAATATTTACACAGGCTTTGTGTACAATGACAAGATAAATTTCTGGGGGAAAGAAACTCTCAATGGCCATTAGCAGTCAACAACCTCTGGAAGGGGAAATGAGAGATGAAGTGTTCATATCATACCATGGACCACCCACTGGCCTTGAAACAGAATGAGAGGAGCAAATCTGTACTGGCCAGGAGTTTTATTTTATTTTTACATATATTTTTAAACAGGGAGCAGCATGTAATAACTACCCCTAAGTCAACCAGTGTCTGTATGTGTATATATGTATGTGACATGCAGTTTGTAAATACGGGTTAACACCTAATCCGGCTACAGCGGTCACCTCTGATGACCAAACTGATGAAGGCAAGATTTGGACAGCTTACTATGTCTTCAGGTGTAGCCAACTGTATTTCTAAAAATGGCCAAAAACCTATCCAAAGGTCCATGCTATCCTTTAATTTTTTTCATTTTATTGAGCTGTAAGTCGTGTACCATCAAATTCACCCTTTTTAGCTCTATATGCACAAGGTTGTGCAAACCGTCACCAATATCTAATTCCAGAACAAACCCCGTACCATTAGCAGTCCCTCCCCAATCCCCTGTCCCAGGAACCCTGGATATTCACTCATCGGCTTCATGTCTCCACAGATTTGTCCATTCTGAATATTTCAACTAAACAGGATCATACATTATGTGGCCTTTGAGTCTGGCTTCTTTCACTTAGCATAATATGTTCAGGACTCATCCATGTTGTAGCAAGTATCACGACTCCATTCTTTTTTGGCTGAACGTTATTCTACTATATGTATAGGTCACCATATGTGATATATTCATGACACGGTTGGCATTTGGGCTGTTTGCACTCTTCGACTGTTGTGATTAATGTTGCTAGGAACATTTGTATGCAAATTTTTGTGAGAGCTTATGTCCTCACTTGTCTTCGATAGATACCTGGGAGGGGGATAACTGGGCCACACGGCAATTCTGTTTAACTTTTTGAGGAGCTGCCAAACTGTTTTCCACAGCAGATGTTCCGTTTTGCATCCCCACCAGCAGTGTATGAGGATTTCAATTTTTGCACATCCTCCCCAACCCTTCTTATTTTCATTTTTGAAATTCTATCCATACTAGTGGGTGGGAAGTTGTAATTCACTGTGCTTTCAAGTTTTGTTTCCCTAACGACTAATATTTTTTTTTGAACATCTTGTCATGTCCTTATTGGATATTTGTACATCTTTTTTATAGAAATGTCTATTCAAATGCTTAGCCCGTTTTTAATTGGGTTGTCTTTTTACTGTTAATTTGTAAGAAATCTTTTTACATTCTGCATACGGGACGCTTATCAATACACAAATATTTTCTCCCATTCTTTGTTTTTGTTGTTTCACATTCTTATGGTGTCCTTTAAAGCAAAAATTTTTTCTAATTTTGAGGAAGTCATTTTTATCCATTTGGCATTTATTATCTGTGCTTTGGTGTCACAGCTAAGAATCCATCACCTAACCCAACGTCACAAAGATTTACTCCTATGCTCTTATAGAAGTTTTATAGTTTTAGCGCTTACATTTGAGTTTTGGTCCCTTTTGACGTAATTTCTATCTATGCTAGGAAGTTTGGATTCAAATTCATTCTTTAAATGTGAGTATCTAGTTGTCCCAGCACCATTTGGGACATGTAATTGTCTTGGCACTGCTGCCAACAATTAACTCACCGTGGTTGTACGGGTTATTTCTGGGCTCTCAATTCTATTCCGTTGATCCCTATGTCCACCCTTAGAGCAGTACTACATCGTATTGATTACTGGAGCTTTGAAATAATGTTTGAAATCGGAATGCATGAGTCTTCCACCTTTGGTTGTCTTCTGCGAGATCGTTTAAGCTACTCTGGGGCCCTGAAATTTCCACATGAATTTCAGGATCAGTCTCTCAATTTCTAAAACACTGCAGTTAGAGTATCGATAGGGATTACACTGAATGCTTGGATCAATTTGGGGAATGTTGCTAACTTAACATCAGGTGTCCCAATCCATGAACACAGGAGGTCTTTCCATTTATTTAAGTATGCTTTAATCTCTTTCAACTGTGTTTTCTAATTTTCGGTGCATAACTCTCACACCTGTTTGGTTAAATTTATTCCTAAATCTGTCATTCTTTTGACTCTACTGTAACTGAAATTGCTTTCTTTTCTTACTTATTTGGATTATTCACTGCTAATGTATAGAAATAGAATTGATTTTTGTATATCAATCTAGTTTATGCTAGGGTTAAACTAACTATAGCAACAACAGAACTGAAGTCCAACTTGACTAACGAAAAGATCGACTCAAACACCAACACCCTCTGATGAAAAAGCAAACAAGAGGGACACGTTACATACAAGGGAACCAATAGGATGGAAGGCTACTTACTCCTCAGAATCCATGCGACCCAGAATTTTCGGACTCATGCCAATGCTTTTGAAAAATGAAGGTGAAACGAAAACTTCAAAACAAACAAAAAAGCTGAGGAAATGCATACCCAGCAGATCTGCCCTACGAAACATGTTAAAGGAAGTACTCTGGGAAGAGGCAAATGATAGCCAAAGAAAATCAGGGATCTTGGGGCGCCTGGGTGGCTCAGTCGATTAGGCGTCTGCCTTCGGCTCAGGTCATGGTCCCGGGGTCCTGGGATCGGGCCCCGCGTCGGGCTCCCTGCTCGGTGGGGAAGCCTGCTTCTCCCTCTCCCTCTGCCTGCCGCTCCCCCTGCTTGTGCTCTCTCCCTCTCTCTCTGTCAAATAAATAAATAAAATCTTAAAAAAAAAAAAGAAAGAAAAATCAGGATCTATACAAAGAATTGAATAGGGCTGGGCATGGTAAATTTGTGGGTGAATAGGAATTTTTTCTCTTATATTTAATCTCCTTAAAGGAGAAGTATCTAAAGTAATAATAGTAACAATGTATTATGGGGTTTAAGACACTGGTAGAAATAAAATTCAAGGCCACCACGGCACCAAGGATGGAGAAAGGAAGTGGAGGTACAGTCGTATGATTCTTACAGTGTACATGAAGTGGTAGAGTATCATTTGAATGCATGCTGTGACAAGCACCAATATATACTGTAAACCCTAGAGCAACCATTTGAAAAGACCCTTTAAGGTGTATAACTAGTAAGCCAACAGTGGGGATAAAATGGAATAACAGCAAATGTTCAACTGATCCAAAATTATGGACAGAATAGGAGCATCTGAATAAAAAATACATACGATAGAAATATACAGCCAGCCAGATGGTACCTGTACATGTAAAGTGTTAACACGCTAAATGTACATTGCCTACACATCAATTAAAAGACCTAATTTGACACTTTAGATAAAAATAGCAAGACCCAACTATATACTGTCAAAAGAATCCCACTTTAAGTATAAATACATATATAAGTTAAGTGAGTGGAAAATGGTAATGCTATGGTCTGAAGGTGTCTCCTCCCAAACTCTCATGTTAAATATAACCCTCAAAGATGACAGTATTAGGAGGCTGGCCTTTTTGGGAGGCGTAAGTCCTCGGGCAGAGCCCTCATGAACGGGACAAGGGCCCTTATAAAAGAGGCTCCAGAGAGATCCAGGTCACACGACCACAAATCTGTGACCTAGAACAGGGCCTTCACTAGAGCCCAACCAAGCTGGCCCTTGATCTTGGCTCTCCAACCTCCACAACCGTGAGAAATAAGTTTGTGCATAAGCCACCTCGTCTGTGGTACTTTGTTCCTGCATCCCGACCACACTAAGGCACACCCAGCAAACGTGAATCAAATGAGTAGCCGGAGGGGCTAAATTAATATTGCACAAATACACTGCAGAACGAGGATTTTCACAAGGGAAAAGACAGATTTACGTAATAAAAGGGAGGTCTAGCCATCGAGAAGATATAAAAATCACAAACACGCATGCATTTTTAAAGCACAAGAGCTGAAAAGTAATAAAACTAAGAAGAAAAACAGACAAATCAGTTATAGCGAGAGCCTTCAGCATTCTCCTGCCCACAACTGACAGTACAAGTGGACAATACAATCAGACACCCTATGGAACAGCGGAGTATCACTATCCACAGACATGACCTAACGGATACTTACAGAAGGACAGTGGAATACACATTCTTCTGAAGTGCACATACAGAGTTCACCAAGACAGACCATGTGCTGTGCCATAAAGCAAACCTCAACTTCTAAAGGACCAAAATCATACAAACTAGGTTCTCTGACCACAAAGAATGAAAATAGAAATGGGTTGCAGCGAGGTACCTGGAAAACCACAAGATATTTTGAAATTAAATGACATTTCTAAATAACGCCGGGGATCAAAGAAGAAACCGCAAGAAGGTGAAAAGGAAAACACAGCATATCAAAATTTGCGAGGTGAATCTAAAACAACGCACTGAGGGAAATTTCTATCATTAAATACTTATATTAGAAAAGAATTGTCTCAAATCAATTATCTAAGCTGTCACCTTAAGAAATTAAAAAAGCAAAATCAATTTAAACCTAAGGCAAGTGGAAAAAGTATAACGGAGGTCTGAACAGAAATCAACTTAGTAGAAATCATAAAGTCGATACGAAGGAATCCATGAAACTAAGAACGGGTTCTCTGACAAGATCATTAAATCTAATAGGTTTAGCCAGAGTGATAAAAATGAATGAGGGCAGGGGCGCCTGGGTGGCTCGGCCGATTAAGAGTCTGCCTTTGGCTCAGGTCATGATCCCAGGGTCCAGATCGAGCCCCGTGTCGGGTTCCCTGCTCAGTGGGGAGCCTGCTTCTCTGTCTCCCTCTGCCACTCTCCCTGCTTGTGGCTCTGTCAAAGAAACAGACAAAATCTTTTAAAAAAAAATGAGGGCAGAGTGACACAGATGACTAATATCAGTATCGCCAGAGGGGACATCAAATACAGATCCTTCAGACATGAACTGGATAAGAAAATATTATTAAAAATATTATCCAAACAAAGATGAAATGGGAAAACTCCTTGAAAGACACTAGCTAGCAAACCTCAGTCAAGAAGTCGTTAACACGGGGGCGCCTGGGTGGCTCAGATGGTTGAGTGTCTGCCTTTGACTCAGGCCATGACCTCAGGGTTCTGGGATTGAGCCCCACGTCGGGCTCCCAGCTCAGCGGGGAGTCTGCTTCTCCCTCTCCCTCTGTTTCTCCCCCTGCTTGTGCCCTCTCTCTCTCAAATTAATAAATAAAATCTTTAAAAAAAAAAAAAAAGACATAGTTAACACGAATGGCCCTATACCTATCAAAGAGAATGAATTCAATAAATCAAACACAAAAAACCATTCCCTCACAAAAAACTCAAGGCTTAAGTGGCTTCATTGTTTAAATGCTATCAGGGGCGCCTGGGTGGCTCGGTCAGTTAGGCGGCTGCCTTCGGCTCGGGTTGTGATCCCAGGGTCCTGGGATCGAGTCCCACATGGGCTCCCTGCTCAGCAGGGAGCCTGCTTCTCCCTCTCCCTCTCCCTCTGCCTGCCCCTCTGCCTACTTGTGCTCTCTCTGTCAAATAAATAAGCAAAATCTATAAAAAAAAATAAATTCTATTAAACACAGATGGAAGAAATAATGCCAGTTTTGTACAAAATCTTCCAGGTAACTGAAGATGATGTTACACGTCCTAAAGCATGTTATAGAGCCAGCAACATCC
Source organism: Zalophus californianus (assembly GCF_009762305.2). Classification (NCBI taxonomy): domain Eukaryota; kingdom Metazoa; phylum Chordata; class Mammalia; order Carnivora; family Otariidae; genus Zalophus; species Zalophus californianus. The sequence continues at coordinate 83,916,138 of NC_045612.1, forward strand.
TGACATCAAAGCAAGACAAAACGTTTTTAAGAATATAAATTACAGACTGTGAAAAAAAATAAAGGGAAATATCACTATAGAGTTCAGAGCCTAGAAGGGAGAGCCATACTGCTCAACATCAGTTACAGGAAGGGCTGTCCATTATAGACCCAACAGAAGACTAATCAACATGATAGAACCTCAATTCCAGGCCCCAACACGGCATCGCCTACAAGACAGCAACTACCCTTGCAACTCAGCCGATGAGAAACTGTCATCATTCTGAACTCCTGCTTTTTGTCCAATGGACTTTTGTTCAAAACAACCCCTTCCGACTTCCTCCTTCTCCATAAAATAACATTCCTCTCCTTTGTTGGACTTGCCTAGGATTTTGCCTTAGGTTGCTCGTTCCAATTTCTAATTCTCCGCTATTCCTGAACAGACCCATTTTTTTGCTGGTAAAATAACTGGCTGTTTTACTTTTAAGGCTAACAAGAGCAATGCAACTCATGAGCACAGATGCAGTAATCCAAAATAAAATATTAGCTGTTTGAAACCAGCAATATATACAAAAGATAAAATACCATAGTGAAATGGCATTTGCTCTACGGCTTCAAGATGGGTTGAGTGTTTGATAATCAATCACTCTAACTGACCATAATAACAGACTAAAAATATATGAGCATCTCGACAGATGCATAAAAAGCATCTGATAAAATGTACCTCATAAAAACTCCTAGCAAATCAGGAGTAGAGAGGGGTTTCCATCTTAGTCTCTTAGGGTGGATGTAACAAAACTACCATAGACTGGATGAGTTACAGAAACAAGAGAAATGTATTTCTTACACTTTCGGATGCCGGGAAGCCCAACATCAAGGTGCCAGCAGATTCGGCATCAGGGGAGGCCCTGCGTCCTGCCACACAGACTGCTGACTTCTTCTCCTCACACGGCAGGGGGGCCGAGGGAGCTCTCGGGGGTCTCTTTTATAAGGGTGCTAATGCCGTTCGTGTGGGCTCCATGCTCATGACCTGATCATCTCCCAAAGGCCCCACCTCCAATTACCATCATACCGGAGAAAGGCTTCACTATGAATGTTGGGGAGATGGCAATATTCATTCCGTCTATGGCAACATCCTTAAACGGATAATTGGCACCTACCAAAAGATCGAAAGCTAATGTAATCGTGAATCGTCAAGGTCTGAATGCTTCCCTTCCAAGACAGCGAACACGGCAAGCATGTGTACTTTTGCCACTTCTAGTCAATAGTTTACTGGCTGTTCTAGCCAATAAAAAAGTCAAGAAGAAAGAAAGAAGTAACACAGTCATTATTCACAGGCAAAACCTGAATCCATAAAAAGAATCCACAGAAAAGTTACTTGAATTAAGAGGCCAGTTTAGCAAAGTAACAAGATACAAAATCAGTATGCAAAAGTCAATTGTTTGTATATACCGGCCATAAACAATCAAAAACGGACATTGTAAAAAGCAACACTACATAGTATACTACTAAAAAACAGGAAAAGGGAAGTGTGCCACCATCGTCCCCACTCCCCAACTACAGAATTGTGGCTCAGAGGTTTTGAAGCAGAGAGCTCCTCTCAGAGGAATGAATTCCATCTGCAATGGAGTGTTTTGAAGGTTAGGCCTAGGGGCACTTTCAAAACAGTGGAGGCCGTGGGGTAAAAGGCAACCCCGGAGGAGACTGGTGGAATTCCTGGACATAGAGGATCAACTGTAGGCTGGCTGGATTACCTGACACAATCAGGGAGAAGAGACAGCTGGAAGGAGCCTGCCTAGGGTCGGAACAAAATCCCAGACACTAACCTTGACAGCTGGCCCTTCAAAGGAGTGGGGATTTCAGGTTCAGGTTCAGATTATGAAGCAATATAGCCAGGGCACTGTTGAAAACAGTAGAAGCAGCCCCCAGTTAGCGGACCTGGACAGCTGGGTTTGGTCAGGGAAAGAGACAATCAAAGACAGCCCTGCCCAAACCAGTCACCCCAAGGTGACAGTGGGCATACCCGTGTCGGCTCTCCCTGAGGAGTCAAATCTGAAGCATAACACAGCTAGGATGGGGGGCGAGGCTAGGGGGACAGTAAGGAGTGAAAACAGACTCTAAATAAACCAGCCAGACACTAAACAACTAAACAAGCTAACAGCAATAACAAATCCAGGAAGGGGTGTGACGGTCCAGTACCCAGAACTGCTATAATATTTTAGACGGCGATTGTCAGGTTTCCAGACAAGAAAGAAAACTTAGGATACATGCAAAGAAACAGGGAAGTATGAATAAGCGAGCAACAGAAACTGCCTGTGGTTGCAACCAGATGTCAGATTTGACAAGGAATTCAAAGTTGCTGTTATAAATAGGTCCAGAGAACAAAAGGAAACCGCAATCAAAGAAGTAAAGGAAGGTATGATGAAAATGTCACATCAAATAGAGAATAACAATAAAGAGAGAACAATTATCAAAAAGAACCAAATAGAAGTTCTGGAGTCAAAGAGTGCAATAACTGAAGTCAAAAATTCACTCAAGGAGAGCAACAGTTGTTGAACTACCAGAGAAAGATTTAGCCATCTTGAAGACAGGCATATAGAGATTACAGAATCTGGAGAAAGAGAGGAAGACAAATGAGGAAAATAAACTGAGCTGCACAGGAATGTGGGACACTCTTAGGAACGCCCACAGAGAGGATGAGAATCCCACAACACAGACAGAAAGGAGCAGAAAAAATATTCAAAAGGAAACTGCCTGAAAGAAACTAAAGGAACTCCAGACAGGAGAAACGAGAAGAGATTCAGACATATCATAGGAAAAACGCTGAAAGCCGAAGGCAAGGAGAAACTCTTGAAAACAACAAGAGAAAATGACCCCTCACTTATGGGGGCAATCCAATCAGATTAACAGCAGACTTCTCAGCAGAAACAATGGAGGCCAGAAGGAAGTGGGATAATCATTCAAAAGGCTCAACAACCAAGAATCTCATATCCCGTAAACTCTTTAAAAATGAAAGCAACACTACTGAATTTGTTCCTTAGTTCTAACGGTTGTTTTGGTCTGGTTTGGTCTTTGTCAGAGTCTTCAGGGTTTTCTACGGATAAGAGCATGTCGTCCGAACCTGGTGGGCATGATGGCTAAGTAAAATAAAGCAGACACAGAAAGACAAACACTGCGTGATCTCAGTTATACATGCAATCTAAAACAGACTCTTAGAAGCAGAGTGCAGAACAATGGTTGCCAGGGGTTGGGGCAGGGGTAAGTGGGGAGGTGATGGTCAAAGGTCCAAAGTTCTAATTATGCCAGAAAAACAGGTTCTGGAGATCTACTCTACAGCACAGTGCCTTTAGCTGATGATACCGTGTTGTAGACTTAAAATCGCTAAGAGATGATCTTATGTTAAGTGTCCTTACCACTAATGATGATAATATAGTAACAACCACACCAACAAAAACAAACGGGGCTAGACGCCCGGAGCCAGCGCGGTGAGGACCATGTTGCTTCCGAACATCCTGCTCACCGGTACACCAGGGGTTGGAAAAACCATGCTAGGCAAAGAACTTGCATCAAGATCAGGACTGAAATACATTAATATGGGTGATTTAGCTCGAGAAGTCTGATCAACGGATATCGTGGAGTCTGGCAAGATGGCTTCTCCCAAGAGCATGCCGAAAGATGCACAGATGATGGCACAAATCCTGAAGGATATGGGGATTACAGAGTATGAGCCAAGAGTTATAAATCAGATGTTGGAGTTTGCCTTCCGAAATGTGACCACAATTCTAGATGATGCAAAAATTTATTCCAGCCATGCTAAGAAAGCCACTGTTGATGCAGATGATGTGCGACTGGCCATCCAGTGTCGTGCTGATCAGTCTTTTACCTCTCCTCCCCCAAGAGATTTTTTATTAGATATTGCAAGGCAAAGAAATCAAACTCCTTTGCCATTAATCAAGCCATATTCAGGCCCCAGGTTGCCACCTGATAGATACTGCTTGACTGCTCCAAACTATAGACTTAAATCTTTACCAAAAAAGGCATCTACTTCTGCGGGAAGAATAACAGTTCCACGGTTAGGTGTTGGTTCAGTTACTAGCAGACCAAGTACTCCCACACTTGGCACACCAACCCCACAAAACCATGTCTGTGTCAACTAAAGTAGGGACTCCAATGTCCCTCACAGGGCAAAGGTTTACAGTACAGGTGCCCACTTCACAGTCCCCAACTGTAAAAGCACCAATTCCTGCAACATCCGCAGTTCAGAATGTTCTGATTAATCCATCATTAATTGGGTCTAAAAACATTCTTATTACCACTAACATGGTGTCATCAGAAAATACTGCCAATGAATCATCAAATGCGTTGAAAACGAGAAGATGATGATGATGACGATGATGACTATGACAATTTGTAATCTAGCCTTGATGCTTGTAACATGTACACTTGGTCTTGAAACCATTGTACTGAGATTAAACATGCATGCTGGGTATTTTCAAGTTGTGTTGTAGAAAACTTAACTGGCATTTAATGAGTAAATATGGTTATCCTTTCCAAAAAGAACAACAACAACAAAAAAACAAATGGGGTGGCAGGAAACTGTGGGAGGTGATGGCTACATCTACGTCCCTGATGGCAGTGATGGCAGATATCTGCATACATACTCGTCAAGTGGTACACATGAAATACATGCAGCTCTACCTATCAATCATACCTCCATAAAATGCACCTCTTTGGCACCACTAATCACGGGGGTAATTTTTATGTTTCTGTGTATGATGGTTAGATGAACTATTCTCTTCTGATTTGGCATAAACGCCACGAAAACACGGAAGTGTCTTTATTCATTCTATCCCCCAGGCACCCAACACAGTGTCTAGATAGTGGTTGGGAACTTGGTGAATCACAGTTAAATGAATGGAGTCTCCCCGTGTTCACACACACACACACACACACACACACACACACACACACACACACGGTCAATCACAGTTAAATGAATGGAGTCTCCCCGTGTTCACACACACACACACACACACACACACACACACACACGGTCGCCATCATACTCATGCAGATCAGTGAGCAGTGCCTGGGCACACACCCTGACCTGGATTAGGAGGTGGAGGAGCACCAGCAGTTTTGCTGGATGGTGGCTCTGAGCTTCTGTAAGGTGAAGTAGCATGACTGTCAGCGGGGCTAAGAAGCTTTCCGAGTCTAAGGTCAAGGCTGAGACCTTTGTGCCTTCACACACTCAGTGTCCCCTTGTTACCGCCAATGGTGGGTCCTCAGACTGCTCATCACCACGCTCAGTAATTCCCTCCCAGACCTCGGGCCAGGGCGCTCTCTCCCCACAATAATGGAGCACGCTACTCTCTTAGCAGAAAAGCAAGGCCAGAAAATAGGTTTTTTGCCGTTCGTCCCCTCCTGACGTGTTTTCTCACCTTTTATTCACTTCCATGGTTCTCCTTTGAGTCTCCCAACCCAACCTGCTAATTCCCAACCAGTGACTACAACACCTGTGCATGCGCCTCACTGGCGATGTAGGCGTCTATTGGAGGAGAGCTGGATCTAACTACTGGACGATGTATTTTCTTTCTGCTTTCTCATCTGAATCTGTAAGCTTCCAGACGTCAAGAAAACTACTCCAGCTGGCCCACAAAAGGAGAATGCTTCAGGTGAGGATGCCACTCTCATGCACAGCGTGGTGCAAAGCAGTGCTGCCTCATAAGAACCACACGCTGCCCCGCTGCACCGCAGGGGCCAAAAGAGAATGAAAGCCTAAGAAATCTTAGTGCAGATCCCTCATCTCAACGGCACAACCGTCTCCTCTCAGGGACATGCAAGCTGTTGTCTGGTTTGGTTTGGTTTCAGCCTGCATCCTCTGGGGCGATTTCATAGCACTTGCAGACTTAGCTAACCTTCCATCCAAAGCTCTCTGCTTCCCCCGCTGCTCCTCTCTACTGTACCACATCGCTCCTCTCTGCATTAAATGCCCAGACTGGGTTTTCACCTGGCAAGGGTATCAAAGCTGGAGTCTTCATAAAAACGACTTGAAACTCGTACCAGAGACACTGGCTGTGCAATAAGAATGAAGATACAGCAAATCAAACAGTGAACAAAATGTTATTTGCAAATTATCTAGCATCTCACACTTAGGGTAAATGACTTAATGTGGTGTACTCTCTTCCAGGCTTCACGCTATGCATTTTTTAAATTATGAGATTGGAGTGGGGAGGTCATCTACACTCTTTCATCTGCTGTTTTGTTTCCTAACGTTATACCATAAACTACTGTCCATCATGATAATGACGATGAGGATACTGATGCTGACGTCCACATGTACAGACCTTGATATGAACCAGACGCCCACTTAGTGATGTGCCTAGAGTGACTTGTCACCCCACAGGGTCTCATGCACTGAAGAGACATCATGTTCAATCCATACCCAGATCCAGTGTAATCAGATTAAGTTGCTGCACACGTTCACCTGTCTTTTGAGCCAGAGGACACCGGACACGGAGGTGCACTGCAGTTTAGGGCCAAATCCCACGTCTCTTTATGTTTCTCTCTGACCTGGGTACCACCACCCTGACTCTGCCCTTGCTGGCTAGGTGGCTTTGGGTAAGTTACTTCCCCTCTTAACCTCCACGTGTCTCAGTTTCCTGGTCTGTAAACAGGGCATGTCAACCTTAAAAATACTTACCTCCCAGTGTTGCAGTGACTAGTCAATGACTTAAAAAAAAATTCTATCTGTAGGGAAAGAGCTAAAAACAATGCCAGGCCTATAGTAAGCCTCCTGACATGTGAGCTTCTATTCCTATGTCTCTTTACTTCTGCTTTCTGCTTGCGCCCCTCATCCTCCCCTCCTGTTTGCCACGACTTCTCTCTTCCTGCCCCCAGTATACCTTCACCTCGCCCTCTCCCTTTCCCTCCCCACCGCCCCTTTCCTCAGACTCTCCAAAAACACCGTTTACCATCTCCTCATGATGGAGCTCAGAACATATTAATACATCGGCCTTTTGTTCAATCAATAATGAATATTAGTGGAAGAGAAAAATCCACACGATAAAACAGGCCACGTGAGAACTCCATGAGAAATAAAGTCTTACCGATGACAATTTGACCTAGTAACCGTTTCATAGCGTTCCCAGATTCACCCGTGACCGTCTGATGCAGGAGAAGTGGATTCAGTAGAACTAAGAGCAAGAAAAGGAGCCACGTGATGAGGTTCTTTGGCCTTTAAATTTCACTCTTTGACATGATCATGCAAATTCACCGACTCGTGTTCTATCCTTATCCAGTGACCACTTACTTTTCCAACCATCGTACAAGACGTACAAACGGGTCATTTGGTCTAATTTCCTAGAGAAGTTTCCACTCGGACTTCATAATCACCCATAAGGAGAGCTGAATACTCCCTATGCTGAGAAACATACGCCCTCCCCTGTGCCCCCGCCCCCAACTCGATTCTGGAGTCCCTGAGGAGCTGGCGTGATCGTGCCAAGTCCCTCCAGTGAGTCAGAGGTAGCCTCAACACCATCTGTCCGGAACACACTTCAGGGAGATGTGGGAAGGACAACAGGAACAGCAGCTAGAAATGACTGACAGCTCTCCACATGCCAGGCGCTGTCCTGACAACTTTCCTTGTCTTAACATAGAAGGTGCTCTAAACGGCCCCAAGCAGCAGCTACATTTACCACTAACTAGCGTTTCCATGTTGCTACAGGAAACGAGGTTCACGGACGTTAGGGAACGTGCTCAGTGTCGCCCAGCTGTAAGCGGTGGAGGCACAGGTCTGAAGGCGCTGTGGAAAACTCACCCTGCTGTGTATTTGTTCAATCAATGGTAAGCTCCAATGGCCACTGCAAAATATTTAGAATAACGGCTAACCCAGACCAGACTGGTTTCATAGCATGGAACCGCGCAGGAAACAGAAATGTGATTTCAACAGCAATCACGTAGATGGAAGCTCGACAGGATTGGATTCAGGAGACTTTCTGCAAACAGTACTCTCAGAGCCTCCTTAGAACAGCAGACAGCACATCAGTCTCCTAGCCAAAGGCATTGGGTTTGTGCACCAGAGAAGGCACCAAAGTGGTGTCGCTTCCGCACCCTCACAGTGGAGAGAGAAGCCTGGCGGCAGGAAAAACAGGACCATTCCCCTGCTCCAGTAGTTCCCAGACAAGCTGTCCACATGAGTCAGAACCCAGGAACTTTGAAAAAATGCACATGCTGGGGCGCCTGGGTGGCTCAGATGGTTAAGCGTCTGCCTTCAGCTCAAGTCATGATCCCAGGATCCTGGGATCGGGCCCCACATCGGGCTCCTGGCTCAGCGGGGAGTCTGCTTCTCCCTCTCCCTCTGTCTCTCCCCCTGCTCATGCTCTCTATCTCTGTCTCAAATGAATAAATAAAATCTTTTTAAACAAATGCACACACTCTGATCCACACCCAGTGAATCTCATTTAGTGAGGCCACAACGGTGCCCTAGACTGTGATTTTTAACTCTGCCTAGGAAACACTCAAGAACTTTATTAAGCCCCTTTGGGAGCGAGCCTGTCTCCAAGGTAGTGACTTTCTTGACAGACACGCACATGAGAAGACCAGCCTGAAAGCAGGCAAGAAGACGGGACATAATGAACACGGCATGAGAGGCAAAGCAAGGGCAGGGCAGTGCATTTTCTGAGAAGACATCATGACCCCGCTGGCCTTTCTTCCTGAAGGCTTCTGTCTATCTCAAAACCCTGTTCTTTGGGGTGCCTGGGTGGCTCAGTCATTGGGTGTCTGCCTTTGGCTCAGGTCATGATCCCAGGATCCTGGGATCGAGCCCCGCATCAGGCTCCCTGCTCGGCGGGAGGCCTGCTTCTCCGTCTCCCACTCCCCCTGCTTGTGTTCCCTCTCTCGCTGTGTCTCTCTCTGTCAGATAAATAAAATAAATCTTAAGAAAACAAAAAACAAAAAACAAAAAACCATTTTCTTCAAGGCCAGTGGATGGGGATGGTGACAGGAGATGACATTTAGATCCCACGATGGCATGGGCTTTTCTCAAGGACCATGTAACCCATATGATGTGAGGTTACGCGATCTATTATCCCCACCTCCTCTCAGCCTTCGGCTCATTCTCGCACCCACACTCCATTCCACATCAGCCAGGAGCAACCAGAACTTGGGGCCAATGTCTTCCCTTCCCCTGCCAGAAACCTGCCCCTGACCTTAGAAGATCGTCTCCCTCTTCTTCTTGTAGCTGTCCGTCTGTGATCTCATCTGCTGGCCCAAACAGGACAGTAGCTTCAAGCCCAAGCCCAAGCCCTAGCCCTAGCCCAGCCCCCACGCCCCCACCCCCACCCCCCGCCCCGCTGTCCGCACGTGGAAGGGCTTCTCATCAATGAAGAGAAGCCCAGGTCCAGGAGCTAAGAGCCATGACTACCACAAAACCATCCTGGGCACTGCCATCCCATGGCAGTGGTGACCCCTGAAACAAAGCTTTACCTCACACCCTAGCTGTCCCAGAAACATTTTCTCATCACAGTAAGCAGACAGAAGAGGAAGGTGCCCGGAATCCTTCCTGGGGGGTACTGTGCCCTACTCCACGCTGCCACACTATTTCCTCTGACCAAATGCAGGCAAGGACCACAACATTCCTGTCCTTCGGTTGTGAATACGAGGCTTTGGGGGGAGGGTACCTGCATAATAATACTTAATATTTAAACCAAAATACTGGCACATTTTGAAAAGTTCAGAGGGCAATTTTGATTGTTGAAATGATGAAAGGGAGGTCCCGGCATTTAGGAAGGGAAAGTTGCAGGGATGCAAACCTTTTTTGCAGAGACTTCAGTACACTGGATTTTCCATGAATGTAACTTCCCTGTAAACTGAGGGAAACTGGCATGTTGTTTTACCTGGAAAGGTACCAATAACCCTTGACCGTTTTGGAAAACACATCAGCGAAAGCCATTCCCTTCCTGGCTTTGAGTCTGCGACCACATGCCAGTTATCACTCGGTAGCTGCAGCTGTGCATGGAGGAGACAGGAGGAGGGGAACCCAAGTGTACGGACCAGATGCAGCTTCTGCAGGATATGCTGGGAAAGGACGGGAAGAATTCAGTGGGAGACGTTCATCGTGTGATCTGCCAGGAGTGGCCGAACGAAACCAGCTTAACCACTGCCACTTTGCTTCCACGTCTGTCTCCCTCACCAGACTCTTACCTCCTTCTTGGAAGGTTGGACACACACCCAGTTCATCGTGGTGTCCTCAGACCGGAGGCCCCGACACTTAGCAGAAGGCCAGTCCACACCTGTGGAACTGAAGGAAACCGGGAATGGCTGGACCCCGCGTCAAAATGACGAACCACACGACAGAACCATGTCCAGACTGAAGCACGTCAGGCTGCGGAGGGCAGGACGCAAGTGCCACAGGCCTGTCTTAGGACCCCTGCAGCAGGGTCCCAGCAGCCTGCGGTACTCATCTCCCATTACATCCCTCAGGGGTCCCAGATTTGACCAGTTAAAACAATTCTCACCAACCATAAAAGTCTAACGTAGTAAAAGAGATAACTTACTGCTTAAGTGTTTGTCTGAACCTTGTTTTTAGCACAAATTCAGGCACAGCACACTCTGGTCGGGAAGCAGAAGCAGACCTGAAATCTTCCAGGCTGAGGCAGCGGCAGGCTAGGCAGAGCGCGCACACACGAAGTGTAATCGCAGAGGGCACATGTGACACTCCTGAAACAGAGTTTACAAGTGTTAGGGAGCCCAGAGCTGGACACACACGAATCAGGCAATACAGCTCACCAGGGCCTCGCTGTGGCCTCCCACCAAGGGATCTTCCCCTCCAGGACTCCCCGTCTGAGCCCTTGCTTTCAGAGGGCTGCCTGGAGGCAGTCAGTTCCAAAAGTATGGTCTGTCCACACACCAGTTCACCTCCTTCCGAGGGAGGAGGTCACGTGGAAGTGCTGCGCCGGCAAAGCCCAAGAGCTGGGGCCACGCCTGCTGTCCCACAGTCCCAGCTCTGGCAGGTGTGGCTGCAGGCTCAGCAGCCAGTTTGCATCCAAGTGCTCACAGCCACTTGGAAAGACTGCACTGTGAGTATTTCTTCAAAACAAAATAGACAGGGGGCGCCTGGGTGGCTCAGTGGGTGAAGCGTCTGCCTTTGGCTCAGGTCGTGATCCCAGGGTCCTGGGATGGAGCCCCGCATCTCCCTCTCCCTCTGCTGCTCCCCCTGCTTGTGCTCTCTCTCTGTCAAATAAATACATTTAATCTTAAAAAAAAAAAAAAAACAGTTTCCAGGAACAGTTTGGACACACAGAGGTCATTAATGTCTTTGCTTCCTCCCTCTGCCTCTCCCCAGGTGCCAGGTTTGCGTTTTCTCCACTGTTACAAAATCAGTGTGTACGATTCTGAAATTGAACTTTCACATTTCTTTACTTATCCCCTCCTCTCCTCTAAACCTTCTGTATGGAGGGCCTGTTCTCAAAAGGGACAAAAGCGTTTGCATAGGAAAAACCTACTGCATAACGACAAAGACTCGTGATCATTAGGAACTGTCAGGATGAAATCCTGAATTTTCAACATTTTCAAAACGGGTTTACATCACCTCCTGCCCCTTTTGTCTCTCTCATTCATGCAGCGACCAGGCTAGGAAAGGTCGTTCCCTTGCTGGGCGCAGCTGCATTGAACAGCGGCCCTGCCTCACATCTTGAATCAATTTTCTCAATGCATCCAGGCACCAACAGCCACAATGTTCGAAGCCATTTTGAAATCCTCCCTTTTCCCCTCTCACTGAAAGTTTATGGAAACTGCTAGCAGTAAACTGACACTTACCGGTGACCACACAGGGACCAGGGGGCTTCCTGGTTGGAATGGGGGGAGGGCCAGCCACAGAAGCAGTAAGCAAGGTGAGGAAAAGGCTGGAGTGCTTTTCCCCCCACGCCGTCTTTGCCTCTAGTTTACAGAAAGCTTTTTCCGGCTCAGGGAACTGATTAAATTTGTTTCCTCCCACTTGGGAGGAGAGAGCAAGTTAAACTTTCAACACTTTTGGCTGACCCAAAGCTCACCTTTGGGAAGGTCTGTATCCTCTTCCCTGGCCCTGAGAAAATCAAGCCCCAAGTCATAAGGTGGCTACAACAGTTCAGCTGCTGTTTCATACCGTGGGTATATCCACAGTCACTGGGCACAAACGGTTCATCATCTCTACCGCATCAGCCTTCCCTTACTCAGAGAAGCCTTTCAGCACATTTTAGTGAGGCAGGGTCTTCTCGCTAGTGAGTCCCACGGCTACCACCGCTGTTTCCGATGTCCCAAGACCACCCTTGGTTTTGCTGAATCCCCAGGAGGGCCCAAAGGACTCAGCCCACAGTCATCCTCCGGGCTAAGATTTATTACAGCAGAAGGATACAAAGCAAAATTACTCAGGGGAAAAGGTCCCCTGGGTAACATCTGGAGGAAACCAGTGCAAGCTTCCAAGAGTCCTTTCCCAGTACAGTCATGCTATTTGTACCTCCAGCCACAAATCATGGTAAGTCACACGAAACGCTGTCTACCAGGGAAGCTCATGGCTAACACTGTGTCTGAGGTTTGTTTTGGGGGCTGGACACAGAGACACACTCTGCCTAGCACGTACAGAGATTTCAGATTTCCAGAAGGAAAGCAGGTGTTTAGCATGAAACATATTGTTTGGACAGTTTAGGAAGAGTAAAGCATCCTGCTCGGGTAGGGAATGGTGGGAAGCCTCCCAAAATTCAAGTTCCCGGATGCAAGGTAAGGGCCAGCATGCTGATCTCTGCAAGGATAGTGGTTTCAGGCCTGCTATGTTAACTCTTCTCTGCACAACACCCAACAACAACAGTGCTTCAAGATACATCACCAAGTCAGACAGAAGGGAAGGATAAATGAACAAATCTACAAATGGTAGCTGCAGAGTTCAACAGATGCAGAAGGTGTGCAGAAAGAACAGGAGAAAATCAGCAATATGTGGATGAACTGAACAACACCGTGAACTACCTGGACGTAAGCGACAAGTGCAGAACCCTTCCCACAGCAGTGGCAGAATATATTCTTTTCAAGGGCATATGGGAGTTTCACCAAGGTACCCTGCATCCTGGGTCTTAAAACAAATATTACAAGTTTTTTTTTTTTTTGAAGATTTTATTTATTTATTTGACAGAGAGAAACACAGCGGGAGAGGGAACACAAGCAGGGGGAGTGGGAGAGGGAGAAGCAGGCTTCCCGCCGAGCAGGGAGCCCGATGCGGGGCTCGATCCCAGGACCCTGGGATCATGACCTGAGCCGAAGGCCAAATATTACAAGTTATAAAATAGTTGAAATCATACGGAGAATGCTGCCTGAGCAAAAGAGAAAAACTACGAATATGTAAGAAAAAGTGGAGAGGAAAATCTCCAAACACAAGGAAATTATACCATACGCTTCTAAATAATCCATGGGGCGTGCAAAGGGCAAGTCTCAAGGGAAATTAGAAAATATTCTGGATACTAACCCTTTATCAGATGAACTGAATGGAAATGAAAATACAAGATATCCAAATTTGCAGGATGCAGCTACAGCAGCGTTGGGCAGTAAATGTACAGCATCAAATGTTTGCATTAGAAAAGAATCAAGGACCCAAATCAATAATGAAAGCTTCCCCCTTAAGAAAGTAGAAAAAGAAAATAAAAATAAACTCAAAGCAAGTAAATACGGGAAACAGACATTAGAACAGTTATCAGGAAAAGAATAATCATTGAAACCAAAAGCTGGTTCTTTGAAAAGGTCAATAAAATTCATAAGTTTCTATCCAGACTGACACAGAAAGAAAGGAAAGATACAACACTATGAGGAAAGAAATAGGTTACAGACTCTACAGTGAAAAGATTCTAACAAATAACTCTACGTACCTACATTCGGCAACTTAGATGAAACAATCAATTGCTTGAAAGAGACCAACTATTAAAATTCAACCAAAGAAAAAAAAAACCACCCAGATTATCTGAAAAACATACATCTTATTTAAAAATTTTTATCTTTTAAAAACTTTCAGGAAAGAAATCTCCAGGCCCTGACGGTTTCTCTGGAAAATCCTACCACACGTTTAAGAAACAACAACAATTCTATACAACCCCTTCAAGTAAACAGAAGACAGGGAATGTTTCTTGAATCATTTTATCAGATCACCATTACCCCGATACCAAAATCAAAGACAGTACTAGCAAATAAAATTCAATAATATATCAAAGGAATAATACAGCATGACCCAGTTGGGTTTATCCTGGAAAAGCAAAGGCAGTGCAGTATTCAAAAATCAATGAATAGGGGCGCCTGGGTGGCTCAGTTGGTTAAGTGCCCCACTCTTGGTTTTGGCTCAGGTCATGATCTCAGGGTCTTAGGATCGAGCCTTGCCTTGGGCTCCATGCTCAGCAGGGAGTCTGCCTGTCCCTCTCCCCCTGCTCCTTCCCCCCACCCCACTCCCGTGCACTCTCGCTCTCTCCAAAAATAAGTAAATAAATCTTTTTAAAAGTCAATTAATAAATCAATTATATTAGCGTATCAAAGAAAAAAACACATGACCATATCAATTCATGCAGAGAAAGCATTTGACAAAATTCAACAGCCATTCATGATAGAACCATTCCACAAACCAGGAACAGAAGGGAGTTTTCTTAACCTGGATTTAAAACATCTTACAAAAATACCTACACCTCCCATCCTACTTAATGGAGAAAGACTACATGTTTTCTCCCTAAGACCAGGAATGAGGCTAGGATATCCACTCTCCCCTCTGTTATTCAATATTTGCTGGAAGTCCTAGCCATTCCAGAAAGGAAAGAAAAAAGAAAGATCAGGAAGGAGGAGATAAAACTGTTCCAATTCACAGATGACATGATTATGTACATAGATAATCCCATGATATTAAACAAAAAACCTCCTAGAACTAGTAAGTGCATTCAACGTTGTTGCAGCATACAAGCTCAACACAAAAAGTCAAGCAAATTTCTACATGCTAGCAATGAACAATTACCTAACAAAACAAAAAGCAGAAATCACTGGCACATATCACTTAAAATAGCTTCCCCCCTCAAATCTAGCAAAACATACACAGGACCCGTATGCCCTCAACTACAAAAGGCGGAGGAAAGAAGTATAAGAAGGCCTGAATAAATGGAGACACATACTGTGTTCATGGGTTGGTAAAGTCAGTACAATTTAGATGTCAACAGGTCCCAAAGGGATCCATCATATTAATACAATTCCAATCAAAAATCCCAGTAGGACTTTTTTGGAAATATACACTGATTACGAAGTTTAGGCAGAAAGGCAAAGGAAGCAGAATAGTCAAATAATTTTGAAAAAGAAAAAGGAAATTGGAGGAGTAACACCGATTTTATGATTCACTATGCAGCAACAGCCAAGATATGGAAACAACATCAGTGTCCATGGAGGGATCAATGGATCATGAAAATGTGCTATAGATACACGATGGAATATTATTTGGGCATAAAAAAGAAGAAAATCCTGCCTTTTGCAACTGCATGGATGGACCCTGAAGGCTTTATACTGAGATAAGTCAGACAGAGAAAGATAAATACCTTATGGTGTCACATATGTGGAAATTTAAAAAGCAAACTCATAGAAATAGAGATGAGAATGGTGTCTGCCAGAGGTTGGGGGGAAACGTTGGTCTTCGGCACAAAATTCCAGCCAGAAGATGAATAAGTTATGGGGATCTAATGTATATAGACAGCATGGTGACTATCATTCACAATACTGTATTAGATATGGAAAGTTAAGAGAGTAGATCTTACATGTTATCACCACAAAAAAAAGAAATGGTCATTATGTGAAAGAACAGAGTGTTAACTAACTTTACGTAGTAAATATTTCACAGTGTATACATGTATCACGTCATCACCTTGTATACCTTACGTTTACTTATGTTATATATCAACAGTATCTCAATAAAGCTGAAAAAACAAAATTATCGCCAGTATGTTCCAGTGGGAGCCCCTTTGAGCAATTTTGTGTGTCCTTCTGACAGCAGCCAATCCTTCCTTGACCTGTCCCTTATAACTGGTACCACAAGTTGAGCCAGGTTCATTTCTCCTTTCCCTCTGCCATCCCAACACAAACGCGTATGAACATCTGTATCTATCAGTCTCTGCATATATGCACACATACATACCGAAAAGCATGAGTTCACATGGAGACCTCCAATCCCAATGTAACACCTCAGAATTTGTTTTCTTCCCTTCTGTATTTGAAACTCCCTTTTCCGAAAGTGAGAGTCATGTCTCCCAGTATCTTTTTACACATTTACTGAGTTGATGAATCCCACTGTATATAAGCCACCCCTCCTGCACGACAGAGGCCCACCCTCACATGCTCTGCTGAACCACTCCCTGACCTCGACCTCCATACACCACTCGAGTTAGAATCCTTGAGCCAGTTAGCCTTCTCCCCATCCAATCCCCGGGGACATCCTCCTCACCACCTTGGGCTCTGTCCCCAGTGCAGCCTGCTCCTATGTATGGATGCCCTTGTCACTGTGCCTGGGCTCTGACTCCTCAAGTATGGGATGCCCCTACACACACACACACTTGCCTTGCTCTGTAGCACCGAATGGCTTTAGCGCTGAACTGCTCAGGCACAGAAGAGAAGAGAAGGGAAAGAAAGGGGAGGGGAAGAGGTGAATATATCTCAGTACCATCAGTTAATTAAGGTGAACTGGGCCAAATCTGGGCAATATCATGAAGCCAGTGCTTTTGTTTCCCCTCACTGCTCTCCAGCTTCCTCTTCCTGCCTCTCTTCTCTAACCCTGTTCTTTCTCAGTCCTGACCTCCATCAAGTGTAGAAAGGTAATGAGGGTCATGATTCCCGTACGATCATTTACATCAGCTGGCTGGCTGACATCCAGGGTGGACGGCATCCACCCTGCGGCTCTGACACTCAAGCCCTCTGTCTCTCGTGGCGGAGCACAAGGTTTCCCCCTCTTTTAGCAATTTCAGGTGTAAGCAGGAGAGCAGATTCCGTGCGCTTCTCGGAGCCTTGGGTCCTCTGTCTGTAAAATGGGGATGAAGACCACCTCCCTCACAGGTTGTGGGAGAAACAGACACAGCAACACCAGACACCTTTCAATGAGCTCTATGTGTCAAACCCAGCGATGAGGGCTTTGGCCAGCATCACAGGACTCCTTGATATCCAGGAACGCACCCAGTGGATTTCCCCTCAGCACTGTTGCACCTGCTGTACCTTCTGCCTGCAATGTTCTAACAATGCAGGTGGTTCCCCGGCCTGCTCCTTCACTTCCTCAGGCCTCTGCTCAGTCATTACCGTCTGAGGGAGTCCTTCCCTCATCACCCTGAATAAATAACAACATGCTCCGCACATACTCTTTCCTCTAACCGCCTTATCTTTCTATGTAGCACTTGCCACCCTCTGATAGTCAACATATATTCACTGGCTAACTCTATGAAATGCGAGACTTTGTCAGTTTTGTCCTGTGTTGTATTCCAACTCCTAGAAAAGTACTCAGGCACACAGCAGGTGATCAGAAAATTCTTGGGGAAGGACGGCTGGGAGTCAGGACCCTGACACACACTTCTAAGTTGCACAGGTACCCTCCAAGACAGGCACTGGCCCCATTTTATTGATTGTGATCCATATTTAGGCTTCAGGAGACAGGTGACTTGCCCAATGACACAAGCAGGATTTGGGGCTCTGGGCTTTGGAATCATATCTGCCACGTTCCAAAACCCTCGCTTCCTGGACAGAGACCTCACAACCACAAAGGTCAAAGATTTTACTTCTGAGACACAGACCCCAAACAGCTCAGATACCCAGCGACAACAAAAACAGATCACTGAACACAACCTAAAAAAGATCCCCAAAATCTCTGCACAAAGAGCTCACAACTTGAGTCACAGACTCCCCAAAGCAACAGAGATCGTACACACGGAGACAACTCCCACACGTCAACAGACCAACGTCTTCCCTCTAAGGACACAAATTAAAAAATCTGCTCAGCTACGTCACATCCTAGAGAGCCTCGCAAACCATGCAGACACCTCCCAAGCCAATACAAAGACCTCCAAAAACAGAAAGACATTTAGGTTCAAACAACTCGGAAACATCACAGAACCTTCAGATAAAGCCCCCAGACAAATCAGAGAACCTACACCTTGGACACAGACTTCCAAGCAGCTCAGATCCTTTACACCTTAAGACAGTGCCCCCCACCCCAGGCAGCTGAGAGACATCACAACTTGAAACCCAGAATCACAAACAGCTCAGAGATCTCACACCCTAGGGTGCAGCTGCCAACATAGAGATCTCAAACTCAGGGACACCAATGCACAAAACGCTCAGAAAGTGCACCCCCAGATATACAGACACACAGCCTAAAACACCTTATCCCATGGCGTACACAATCCACTCAGACAGCATATCCCATTCACTCAACAATCCCCCAAAAGCCTCAGAAAGATCAAATGTACCCAAACTGCATCTGTACTGACCTATCTGTAGCGATACACATCCCCAAACTGCCTGACACACTTTACTTCCTAGGCAGGGACGCCAACCAAGCACACAGACCTCGTCCTGGACATTAATTGATTGCATCTGGAGGACTGACGGCACCGCGCCAGACGCGCCCAACTAGGCTTGTGACTGGGTTAGGGCTGAACAAGACTGAAAGAGCTCACGTGAAGACGGCACACTCACCGCGCGCGTCCGGCGCCAGACACTGGCTACCAGCCAGCTGTTGCGCCGAACCTCGCCACCGACTAGGGCAGCATCTTCAGCCCCTCGGGGCAGTCGGTCGGTGAGCAGTTCAACTCGGAGAAAAATTCTACACTCTGAAAGGCCACACACACGGACACACACAAACACCACACACACCCCTCACCCTGAGTTCCAGCTCTGCAAGCGTCTTGCCCGTCCCAGCCAGACGACCAATAGGAACTGGGTAGGCGAGGACGGAGGCGGGGACTAGGAGGTTTAATTCGGAGGCACCGTGCGCCCCGGAAGGGTTTACTCCGGCCATCTCACCGGAACCAATCGCTGCGTAGAAAGCCTCTGACCCCGCCCCCCACAGTGGAGAGCCAATCCCTCGCCCGGTTGTTGCTCAACTGGACGTGACCATGTAGAGACGGAGGGGTGGAATCGGCGAAGTGAAGGGAAGGCTGCGGCCTCCCACCGGGTGTCCACTCGGGCTCAGATGGGCCAGGAGAATGGAGTGGAGCGGGCGGGAAGGACCCGGCGGCGCTATTAGCGCCTCCGTTGGGAACCGTGGCTGATGCAGACCTTCGGTGTTGTCACCTACACAATGGATTGTTCCAAAATCGGACGCCCCCTCCCTAATGGTACCTCCCGGCGAGGACGGTCCTACCTCCTTGCCCCGGAGAGGTACTTCCAGAGACTCTTCCTGTTCCATCTCGAGCGCCCCTTGGTGGTGCGAACCTGGAATGGCTGCTTGAAGCCCGTGCCCACGGGCCGTTCCAGGCTGGCCCCAGAGGGAGGGAGGGCCGAACCAGGATGCAAACTCCACAGCTCGCTGCAGTCTTGGACTCGGGGGAAAAAAATCTTCCTGAGCTGAAATTTACCTCCCTCCAGTGGCCACCATTGTACCAGGGAGCGTTGCAAGCGTTTTTTGTTTTTTTTTGTTTTTTTTGTTTTTTAATGTGCTGGGCGTTGTGCTGGCTTGTGTCTCCCTGGGCAATGCAGAATGGGGCTAGTGGGGGAGCAGGGGCAGGAAGGCTAGAGCACAGGACTGGGGTTAGAGGCCTGGTGTGGGGCAGGCCTCTGTGGTTGACTATGAGTAATAGGTCAGAGGGATAGCAGGATCTTTGGTTCTGTTAGGGAAGGGGCCATCTCCCAGGAGCCCCAAGGACACTGAGAAAGTGAGATAAAGACCTCCGACTCCGTCACCAGCCTGTCACCCGTGAACATGTTCCCTAGGAGGATCCTTTAGCCTGTGTAGCTATGTGCCTCATCACAGCCTTGCATTTATTTACTCATTCTCTCATTCGTTCATTAATTCCCTCCAAATTAGATGTCAGGCAGTATTGTGGCTGTTAGGAATACAATCGAACGGACATAGAAAAAAAAGAAAACCTTGCTCCCACAGAGCTTACATTCTATTGGGATCATACAGCACAAAAATGTAAGGAAGTTGTCAGGTTTTGGCAATGGCTGCGATTAAAAATTAAATCAGAAAAACGAAATAGAGGGGTCAATTTCTAGAAACAGGTCAAGGAAAGTCTTTCAAAGCATGTGATCCTTGAGCGGACACCTAGAGGACATGAATATCTGCAAGAAAAGTATCCCAGACAGAGGTAGAGCCGATGGAAAAGTGCGAGAGTGGAAATTCGTCCAGGGTGTATGAGGTACAGTGAGGAGGCCAATGTAGCTGGCTCAGCAAGGCTGAGGGAGAGAGGTAGGAGATGAGGCGGGAGGCCAGATCCTGTAGCACCTTCAGGGCCTTGGTGAGGACTTTGATTTACTCTGTTTGAGCCCTGGAGGTTTTGGTTTGGGGTTTTTGTTGTTGTTGGTTGGTTTGGTTTTGTTTGTTTTGTTGTTGTTTGTAGTAGAAAAGCCCCTCAGGTTCTTTCAGAGGCCAGAGGCCCAGGCCACCCAGTGTATGGGGAGCAGCTCTCTGCTTGCCCCAGGAGAGAACTTCCCTTCTACGCCTCTGCAGCTGAACATACCTTCCTTGGACAGTTCCATAGACTCATGAGCAACCCCCCACGGTTCCCCCATGAACATCCCTGTCAAAGGATGATAGCCTCAGGAAAGACCAAGCAAGGGCCCTCTGGCATGAGTGAGGTCCCACCCAGGTGGGTGGGCAACAGAGACAAAGTCACAGGCACAGAGAAGCCAGAGAAAGAAGAGCATTAGAGAGACCAGGACAGAGAGACTCTCTGGCCGCACACTGTCCCCACTGAATTAGTACCCACCTATGGGCCCCCAGCTCTGCTACTGGATGATGTACGTGCCTGTCTCTCCAGAGCAAAAGAGGCACCTGACGTAATAATTCAGCTGCCTGTGGTCTGGCCCTCAGTCACACCGCCTTGTCCTACATCGGGACTCTCTGCCCCTAAGGACAAGGACACGTTTCAGTTATGGGGAGGCATATGCTGTACGCACGGTTCCTCACAACCCCTCATGCCCTTGACTGCCCTCCTGCTGATCTCAGTGCCCAAAAATGCTGCAAGGAGGGAAGCTAAGGCAGGAATCTCTAGGTTTGCTTGAGGCTTTGTGCAAATTGATGCACTGAGGTGCTTCCCTCACCTCTCTACCTTCCACCACCACCTCCGCATTTCATACCTCAAGTACTGAGCCGGGGAACAGGGTGTGTGCGTGAGAGACAGAGAGACATCCTGAAAGTGAGTCGGTTACAGGGTCCTTGTGGCCCTGGGCAACCCTCACCCTTCCCCCTTCCTAGTCACCCCCTACCAGGCCTTGCTGTGCTGAGTTCTGCCTGCCTCCTTCAAAGAGCTTAAGTCACATCCAGTTCCTCCCTCCTCAAGAGCTGAGAGTGCCCTTCCTCCCTGGGCCTCAGCCCCCTTACGTGCAGACGATGACCTTCTCCTTAGGGGTTTGTCAATTAACTGAGTTAGCACATGTACATAGGTTTGTGACAGCGGTTGGCCCCTAGCAGGGGTGGGGGTAATGTTAGCAGATATTCCTTTTACCTGTATTGTTACCACGGGCTCCTAGGAGCTGCATGGGACTGAGGAAAGGCCCTCCCTGAGGATGGGGACACTAAACGTTCATTCCTGTGGTAGCGGGGCAGGCGTGGGAGGCAGCGCGGCGAATGTGAGCTCCCAGGCTAGTGCTGAGAGCCCTGTGAGCGTGAGGTCCATCCTGCCTTCCTCGCAATCATGTTCTCAGATGCAGATATGCGAACAGCTCAGAGACCCAGCTCTCTGGACAAAGACCCCCCCTCCCCCCACACCGAATAGTTCAGAGACCTCATACCCTGGGATAGAGACTCACAAATCGTTCAGACTTCTCTCAACCTATACACCAGCCACAAACAGCTCAAAGCTGTCACAACCTGACAACATAGTGTCAACTGGCTGAGAGGTTTCCTAGTCCTAGTAACAGCTGCCCTTCTGCTCGGAGGCCTTGCACACCGACTCCCAGAGCCTACGGGCTGCACCCTGTGACACAGTGCCACGAATTTTGAGCTCAGGGCTGCTGTGAGGGCAGTGACAGGGAGTCTCTGTTCCGGCCACCCAGTGGGGGAGAGGCCTGGTGTCTTGCCGTCCTCGCTGTCTGCAGTCACACCGTGTCATCCGGAAGTCAGGTTCACCACAGGGCTGGGGAGTTCTCTGGGACCGAAGGGTTCTGAGAGTGACCTCTCAGGTCTGGATCCTGGGGATGCCTGTTATCTGACCCACCCTGCTCACCTCTGGTCATAGTGACTTCTGCATCCTGCCCCTTCGGGTCTTATGGTGATCTTAGATCCATAAATGGAAACCTGTGGATCCTGTCATTTCTGCCATCTCTTAGCACCCACTGTAGGATACTGTATCCTGCAGAGTGGAGAGGCCTTTCCTTCTCACTGCCTCTGGCACTCCCCCCCTTAAATCCCTCTGAACGGCCCTGTCGTTTCCCCAAACCGCCTCTTCTGCTGGCATCAGCTACACCCTCTCTCTGCAGACACCTGTCTGCTCTGCTTGCACCAGGCATCCCCTTCCACCCCCGAGCCTCTTTAGCTCCCTTCCCCAGCCGTAGTCACGGGGCCTCAGGTACACCCGTCTCTCCCGTTTTCATCCTGTCAACCAGCACCCCAGCTCTGCCTCAGAGCACCCACTCAGGACCTTTCCTTCTCCCTTGCAAGTGCACAACGTTGTGCAGGATAGATCTCTTTCCTTCATCACGCAGGGGTCTCTCCTAACGTCCTTGTTAGGGAGGAACTGAAAATTCTCCAGGATGCAGGTGAAACTCCAGCGCCAGACTGGGAGTCCCAGGCAATTCCCCAGGGCTGAGAGTAAAGGGAAGGTTTTCTTAGAGGAGGAGCTGCGGTGAGTGTCCCTTCAGGAGGTGGGATGACGCTGTGCAGGGCTGGGTCTGTGAGCACAGAGAAGGGCCCCTGGGAGGGACTGGGGCTGCATGATCACATTAGTATTTCCATGGCTCTCCTTATGGGCTTTTTAGCCTCTGGCCAGCCATGCCCCAAGGCAGCTGGACAACCCGAGTCTGTTACCTGCTTTGTCTCGGCCCAAGTGGCCTCGCTGGCGACCGGGTTTTCTTCTAAGGGGGCCTAGTGATGATTAAGTGAGCTGGCAGCTAGGAAGTTCTTAGGACGCTGCAAAACCGATCAGTGATCACCTAACACTCAGAGCCAGGTGCATGGGGTGCTGACTCCTAGAGTGATCTCACTAAACCCTGCATGGATGGGCCAGCATCTTCAGCCCTGTTGACTGGACAGTGGACCACTCCTGGAGACCGGCTTGGACTGGTCCTTCAGGCCTCCACTGCAAATGCCCAGCCATGGACCATAGCGCCTGACCATGTGAGCACAGGTACCGGGCTTGGGGCTCCTTCCCTCGGCCTTGCAAGAGCCAGAGCTTGCTGTCTTTGGGTGGGCCACCCAGAGCCACCCTGGATTCCAGCCTGCCTCATCCCACCACCAGCCACCTTCCCCTTGGCCACCTCCTGTATCATTCAGATGTGTAGGAGGTGGCATGGCCAAAATGGGACTGGAGTGGCAATGTCCTAGAATGGGTGTCTGCCCGCAGCCGGGCTAGCAGTCTGGAGTGCAAGATAGCATCATCGTCACCTCTGTCAGAAGCTGGGGCTAATCACCCTGGGGTGGGGTCGACTTTCCTGCCCCTGCATACACAGTATTTGTAGTGGTTGTGGTCCATCTCTGTACCCACAGTGCTAAGTCTCGCAGGGGATAGTTTCATCCTCATACCTCATCCCCGGTACACCCCCAGGAGGTGAGACCTCAGAGGGGCTGTTTCTCACTTAAGTCCTGTGGATCATTCTCGTGGTTCTAATGCTAAGGTAAAACTTCAAGATCACCTGTTGGTCTTGTTCAAACATGACTGCTGGGCCCTACCCCCAGAGTTTCTGATTCAGTGTGTCAGGGGTGGGGTCCAGGAATTTTCATTTCTAACCAGGCTCAGCCTCCCTCTCATATGACTGAGTGGACTCGGATTCTCATCTCCCTCCACCTCATTACTAGTGGACCAGTCCTTTCCTGTCTCTCTCCCTCCTCACCCCATAACACACCCAGATGAAGAATCTTATCCTTAGACCCTGAAGATCTTGATGAGGTCAAATTTGTAAGTGTCTAGTACTCTGCATCAGAGCTCCTGCCCCATGAATGATGTGAGAATGCCAGTCAATACACTTTCCCTACCCTGGACCAGTGATGAACAGTATCATGGCACCATCTATCAACCTGAAAAAACCTTGCAAAGCTAGGCTCGTGAGGACAAGGACTGTTTTTGTTCAATATCCTTAGTCTCTGTAGTGCCTAGCACATAGTGGGCACTGACTGAATGCTCACTGAATGATCTTTTTTTTTTTAAAGATTTTATTTATTTATTTGAGAGAGAGAGAATGAGAGATAGCACGAGAGGGAAGAGGGTCAGAGGGAGAAGCAGACTCCCTGCCGAGCAGGGAGCCCGATGTGGGACTCGATCCCGGGACTCCAGGATCATGACCTGAGCCGAAGGCAGTCGCTTAACCGACTGAGCCACCCAGGCACCCTGAATGACTGATCTTTGACCCAGTAATTCCTCTTAAAAGAATGTATAATCAACACCCACATGAACAGAGCTGTACATTCAAGGAAGGTAGTAGAATTCAATCAGGAACAACCTCTAACTGTCCATTAATAGTCAGTGATCATTGTATGGTATCTGAAAGATGAAGGGCTCATCTTTTACCATGGAAGGCCCACTGAGTTTGGAACTGAATGACAGGACTAGTCTATACTGATCACAAGGTTCTTCTTCAGGACATGCTGTTAGTGGTGGAGAGGGGGCAGTGAAAAAATGGGAGATGGTCATAGTAGGACCTGGGGTGAATTTGTGTGTGTGTGTGTGTGTGTGTGTGTGTGTGTATGTGATGGCTTTAGTCATTTTGGTCAGTTTAACTATATTAACTCTTCCAGTCCATGAATTCAGGGTGTAGATGAAAGATCTCAAATAAACAATGTAACTTTACATCTGAAGGAATTAGAAAAAGAAGAATAAACAAAATCCAAAGTTAACTTAAGGAAGGAAATAAATGACATAAATGAGGAGAAATATACAGCATAAAGTCTTGGTAGAAACCTTCAACAAAGTATGTATAGATGGAAAATTCCTCAATATCACAAAAGCGTTATACAAACGTCCCACAGCTAATATCATCCTCAATGGGGAATAACTGAGAATTATTCCTCTACTGTCAGGAAAAAGACAGTGATGTCCATTCTCACCATTACTATTTAATACAGTACTAGAAATCTTAGCCTTAGCAATGAGACAACAAAAAGAAATAAAAGGCATCCAATTTGCCAAGGAAGAAGTTGAACTTCCACTATCTGTAGATGACATGATACTCTATGCAGAAAATCTAAGGGGCTCCTGGATGACTTAGTTGGTTAAACATCTGCCTTCAGCTCAGGTCATGATCCCAGGGTCCTGGGATCAAGCCCCACATCGGGCTCCTTGCTTAGCAGGGAGGCTGTTTCTCCCTCTGCCTCTGCCTGCCGCTCCCCTGCTTGTGGTCTCTTTCTCTCTGTCAAATGAATAAATAAAATCTTAAAGAAAGAAAACCTGAAAGACTCCATCAAAAAATTGCTAGAACTGATAAATGAATTCAGCAAAGTTGCAGGATATAAAATCAATGTACAGAAATCTCTTGCAATAGCTGGTGCAGCCACGCTGGAAAACAGTATGGTGTTTCCTCAAAAAGTTGAAAATAGAGCTACCCCACAACCCAGCAATTGCACTACTAGGTATTTACCCCAAATATAGAAATGTAGTGATCAGAAGGGGCACCTGTACCCCAATGTGTATAGCAGCAATGTCCACAATAGCTAAACTATGGAAAGAGCCAAGATGTCCATCGACAGATGAATGGATAAAGAAGATGTGGTGTATATATATATATATGTATATATATATATAATGTATGGAACTAGAGGGTATTATGCTAAGCGAAATAAGTCAATCAGAGAAAGACAATTATTGTATGATCTCACTCATACGTGGAATTTAAGAAACAAAACAGAGGATCATTGGGGAAGAGGGGAAAAAATAAAACAATGAAATCAAAGATGGAGACAAACCATAAGAGACTCTTAATCATAGGAAACAAACTGAAGGTTGCTGGAGGGGAAGGGGGTGAGGGGATGGGGTAACTGGGTGATGAACATTAAGGAGGGCATGTAATGTAATGAGCCCTGGATATTATATAAGACTGATGAATCACTGAACTCTACCTCTGAAACTAATAATACACTATATGTTAATTAATTTAATTTTGAAAAAAGAAAAGATATCTGTAGCATTTCTATATACTAATAATGAAGTAGCAGAAATCAAGGAATCAACCCACTTAAAATTGCACCAAAAAAAAGATACCTAGGAATAAACCTAATCAAAATGGTAAAATATCTGTACTCTGAAAACTACAGAGCACTTATGAATGAAATTGAAGAAGACACAAAGAAATGGAAAAAATTCCATGTGCATGGATTCGAAAAACACACATTGTTAAAATGTCTGTACTACCCAAAGCAGTCTACACACTTAATGCAATCCCTAAGAAACACCACCAGCATTTTTCAGAGAGCAAGTACAAACAATCCTAAAATTGTATGGAACCACAAAAGACCCTGAAGAGTCAAAAGTAATCCTGAAAAAGAAGAGCAAAGCTGGAGGCATCATGATTCTGGACCTCAAGCTATATTTAAAAACTGTAGTCATCAAGACAATATGGTAGCGGCACAGAAACAGACCCATAGATCAATGGATCAGAATAGAAAACCCAGAAATGGACCTACAGCTAAATGGTCAACTAATCTTTGACAAAGCAGGGAAGAACATCCAATGGAAAAAAGACAGTCTCTTCAACAAGTGGTGTTGGGAAAACTGGACCACTTTATTAGCCATACACAAAAATAAACTGAAAATTGATGAAAGAACTAAATGAGAGACAGGAATCCATCAAAATCCTTGAGGAGAACACAGGAAGCAAACTCTTGGTATCGGCTGTAGCAACTTCTTTCTACACGTCTCTCTGGAGGCAAGGGAAACAAAAGCAAAAATGAACCATTGGGAATTCATCAAGATAAAAACTTCTGCACAGCAAAGGAAACAATGAACAAAATGAAAAGTTAGCCTACAGAATGGGAGAAGATACTTGCAAATGACATATCTGAGAAAGGGTTAGTATCCAAAATTTATAAAGAACTTATGAAACTCAACACCCCTAAAATAAATAATCCAGTTAGGAAATGGGCAGAAGACATGAATTGACTTTTTTTTTTCCAACGAAGACATCCAGATGGCTAACAGACACATGAAAAAATGCTTAACATCACTCATCATCAGGGAAATACAAATCAAAACCATGATGAGATACCACCTCACACATCTCAGAATGGGTAAAATTAAAAACACAAGAAACAACAGGTGTTGGTGAGGATGTGGAGAAAGGGGAGCCCTCTTGCACTGTTGATGGGAATGCAAACTGGTGTAGCCACTCTGGAGAACAGTATGGAGGTTCCACAAAAAGTTAAAAAGTTGGGATGCAGCAATTGCACTATTAGGTACTTACTGAAAGGATACAAAAATACAGACTCGAAGAGGTACTTGCACTCTGATGTTTATAGCAGCATTATCAATAGCCAAACTATGGAAAGAGCCCAAATGTCCATCAAGAGATAAATGGACAAAGAAGATGTGGCATATATAAATACAATGGAATATTACATAGCTATCAAAATGAACAAAGTCTAGCCATGTGCAACGATGTGGATGGAGCGAGAGCATTTGATGTTAAGTGAAATAAGTCAGTTGGAAAAAGACAAATACCGTATGATTTCACTCATATGTGGAATTTAAGAAACAATACAGATGAACATATGGGAAGGGGAAAAATAGAGAGGGAAACCATAAGAGACTACTACTGAGAACAAACAGGGTTGATGGAAGGAGGTGGGTGGGGGATGGGCCAAATAGGTGATGGGTATTAAGGAGGGTAGTTGTTATGATGCGCACTGGGTATTATATGTAAGTGATGAATCACTAAACTCTACTCCTAAAACGAATATTACATTATATGCTAACTAGAATTTAAATAAACATTTGGAAAAAAGCATACTCCATCAAACTTTCACAGCAAAAATAAATAAAAAAATGAAAATAACAAAAAAATTAACCAAAGAGGCAAAAGACTTTACAGTGAAAATCATAATACTGATTAAAGAAATTATGAAGACTAATGTGTTGATCTTGAATAAGATACTATCTTCTTTTATTCTGTTATCTCCTTAATAAAATGGAAATAACTGAATGGATAGATATTTTTTTTTTAAGGAAAAGGGGCTATTCTGATTACAGCTGACCTGTGAACAACATGTGTTTGAACTATGTGGGTCCACTTATATAGCAGATTTTTTTAAAGATTTATTTATTTGAGAGAGAGAGAGAGAGAGAGAGCACAAGCCGGGGGTTGGGGGAGAGCAGAGAGAGAAGCAGACTCCCTGCTGAACAAGAAGCCCAACATGGGGCTCGATCCCAGGACCCTGGGATCATGACCTGAGCTGAAGGCAGATGCTTAACTGACTGAGCCACCCAGGCACCCCAATGTTTTTGATAATACAGTAATGTAAATATATTTTCTCTTCCTTATGATTTCCTTTTTTTAATTTTTAAAAGATTTTATTTCT
Source organism: Zalophus californianus (assembly GCF_009762305.2). Lineage (NCBI taxonomy): Eukaryota > Metazoa > Chordata > Mammalia > Carnivora > Otariidae > Zalophus > Zalophus californianus. The sequence continues at coordinate 83,945,010 of NC_045612.1, forward strand.
TTTTTTAAAATTTTATTTTATTATGTTAGTCACCATACAATCCATCATTAGTTTTTGATGTAGTGATCCATGATTCATTGTTTTCATATAACACCCAGGGCTCCATGCAGTACATGCCCTCCTTAATACCCATCACTGGGCTAACCCATCCCCCCACCTTCTCCCCTCTAAAACCCTCAATTTGTTTCTCAGAGTCTATAGTCTCTCATGGTTTATCTCCCCCTTGGATACCACCCCCCCTTCATTTTTCCCTTCCTTCTCCTAATGTCCTCCACGCTATTCCTTATGTTCCACAAATAAGTGAAACCATATGATAATTGACTTTCTCTGCTTGACTTATTTCACTTAGCATAATCTCCTCCAGTCCCATCCATGTTGATGTAAAAGTTGGGTATTCATCCTTTCTGATGGCTGAGTAATATTCCATTGTATATATGGACCACATCTTCTTTATCCATTCGTCTGTTGAAGGGCATCTCAGCTCTTTCCACAGTTTGGCTATTGCGGACACTGCTGCTATGAACATTGGGTGCATATGGCCCTTCTTTTCACTACATCTGTGTCTTTGGGGTCAATACCCAGGAGTGCAATTGCTGGGTCATAGAGTAGCTCTACTTTTAATTTTTTGAGCACCTCCACACTGTTTTCCAAAGTGGCTGTACCCACTTGCATTCCCACCAACAGTGTAAGAGGGTTCCCCTTTCTCCACAAGCTATATTACAAAGCAGTGATCACCAAGACAACATGGTACTGGCACAAAAACAGACATATAAACCAATGGAACAGAATAGAGAGCCCAGATATGGACCCTCAACAATATGGTCAAATAATCTTGGACAAAGCAGGAAAAAACATGCAATGGAAAAAACACAGTCTCTTCAGTAAACGGTGCTGGGAAAATTGGACAGCCACATGCAGAAGAATGAAACTTGACCATTCTCTTCACCATACACAAAGATAAACTCAAAATGGATGGAAGACCTCAATGTGAGACAGGAATCTATCAAAATCCTAGAGGAGAACATAAGCAGTAACCTCTCCGACATCGGCCACAGCAACTTCTTTCAAGATACATCTCCAAAGTCTAGTGAAACAAAAGCAAAAATGAACTTTTGGGACTTCATCAAGATCAAAAGCTTCTGGACAGCAAAGGAAACAGTCAACAAAACAAAGAGGCAACCCACAGAATGGGAGAAGATATTTGCAAAGGATACTACAGATAAAGGGCTGGTATCCAAGATCTATAAGGAACTTCTAAACTCAACACCCAAAAAACAAATAATCAAGTAAAAAAATGAGCAGAAAATATGAACAGACACTTCTCCAAAGAAGACATACAAATGGCTCCCAGACACATGAAAAAATGTTCATCGTCATTAGCCATCAGGGAAATTCAAATCCTTATGATTTCCTTAATAACATTTTCTTTTCTCTAGATTACTTTATTCTAAGAATACAGTATATAATACGTAAGAATAAAAAATATGTGGGTACCTGTGTGGCTCAGTTGGTTAAGCGACTGCCTTTGGCTCAGGTCATGATCCTGGAGTTCCAGGATCAAGTCCTGCATCGGGCTCCCTGCTCAGCAGGGAGTCTGCTTCTCCCTCTTACCCTCCCTCCTCTCATGTGCTCTCTCTCTCCCATTCTCTCTCTCAAATAAATAAATAAAATCTTTAAAAAAAAGAATAAAAAATATGTGTTGACTGTTTTAGTGGTTAGGATTCCGGTCAGAAGTAGTTTATTAATAGCTTAATTTTTGAAATAAAAAACAATCTAGATATAAACTTGTGGAATTAAGTCATATTTAGCAAGGTTTCTGGAAAGAATATCGATGTCTGGATATATTTGTGTTTACTAGTTCAATCAGAATATAACATTTTAAAAAGTGATATAATTTTCAGTAACACCAAATATTTATAAGTTTAATAAAATATTTACAAGATGTTTTGATGATAGTTTAAAACTTTATTAAGATAATTTTATTGTCAAATATCTAACAAAGAACAGCTTGCATGGTTTTAGCTTGTCTTTATTTAAACATGTGGTTGCCCTTCACCTGTAAGACAAAATAAGATTTGGGAACTTTACTTAGTAGAATTTTATTTAGATGACATTAATGTTATACAAAGGACACCACAGTTTTTGTTTTATAAGATAGACTTCCAAACATATTTTACTAATGTATTTTAAACACACCACTCTTTCTATTGGTATAAGGCAACAAAAAGGTTGTTCATGTTCAAAACATATGAAATGAAATGAACTTATTAAAAGGTAGTTATAAATGAAGGCAAAAATTGTGTGTACTTTTACTAAAAATCCAAGTAACACACAAATCAACTTGAAATAAAAGAAATTTATAAATCAATATTAAGTAAAACAACTCGAAAAATATTCTGAATATAAGATATTAAAACAGTAATGTCACATTTGTTACTGCTTGAGTAAATAGAAATTCCAGTACTACAATTGTTTTTTCTTTATTATGCAGAAGTGCAAAAATGTTTCTTTGGTTTACTTTAGTGCTGATGTGAATGGCTAAGTAGGATAACCATTTTGTCCCCATTTCTACCTGTAGTCCTAGTGTGATTATGAATAATGTCTTTTTTCACACTTGACTGTGTTGAGTTTGTATAATAAATTATATAATCACACTAGTTTTGAGTCATTGCCTTCATTTCTGATATGAAAATGTGAAGCTCATATATACTGTGTCTTAGAGCATGGTAAAAAAAAAAGAAAGGAAGAAATGAATGGAGACAGGGAGGGAGAAGAAAAGGGAGAGAGAGGGGGATAAAAAGATATCTAGAAAAGTCAGACATTTGTTTCTAAAGTAAGTACTTTTTAAAAAACCTTTATTAAGGAATAATTCACAAATATAATTGTATATATTTAAAGTGTACAAAATGATGATTTGTTCCACATTTACATTATGGAGTGACTACCAGATAAACATAAGTAACTAACACACCTATCACCTCATGTAGTTAACTCTTTTTTTTTTTTTTTTGCGGTGAGAATGCTTAAGATGTATTCTCATCACCTTTCAAGTATACAATACCATCTTATCTTCTAAAAGTAAATACTTGTGAGGGACAACTCTGACAAATTTCATAAGCTTTCCTATGGTCTCTGTGATGTTTACATAATTAGGTGCTGCTGGGATTTATTAAATATGTTTTCCTAGTATATCAAATGGATCCATATTTTGAAAACATCAGAGTTCAAAAATGTATTCACTTTAAATTACATAAAATACTCAATGTCAGTGTCTTGTTCATTTTCAATATTACATACACTTGGGTGTATATATTTGGGCTTTTTCCATTTTCCTCAAGATTATGTACGCTAGTGGATACTCTTCATAAGTATTTTTAGAAAGAGCAACTTTTTGATTTATTAGTTGTATTTTCTTTTTACTAATGATTCATACCTTTTATTAAGTACCTCTTTCTTTTTCCATTAGGATTATTCTGTTGCTCTTTTTTTCCTTACTTTTTATATTGGATGGTCATGCAATGTATTATCTATTTAAAAACATACATTTAAAGGCTGTGATCCTCCTATGAGTATATTCTAGCCATGTAAAATAGGCTCCTGGAAGCAGTCTGAAAACTGTCTCTTAATGTAAATAGTCTAAAGGAACGGTTCAACAATTTAGAACAAAAAGTTTAAGTATACTAATACATGGTAATTTATTCCCTAAACATCAAGTGCTTCCTTTAAACTCAGAAGCTCTTATAATTAACGGTCAGCAATTTGGAAGACACGTGTAAAACATACTTAAGTTGGTTAGTCAGGAATTATTAAGATACTGGTCTTTGGACTTCAAATCTTATTAATTTATGCCTCAAGGCAAAAATTAATAATATGCCATGTTTGAGATGGTTAGAGGTGATTATATCATACCATCCATAGCTCATGAAGACTGACAGTGGGGACAAGGAGCGTGCTTAGCATAGGTATCTTACAGCTGCCTTGAGCATTAGTGACTACATGCACTCTCTCTACTTGATCAGACACAGAAACTAGAAACTTGACTATCTCTTCCCATTTTATTATTCAGTCATTTGAGCCTTCTTTGGGGACAGGATATGACAGCATACAACAAGGTTGAAATGCAATAGGTTTTTTTTTTGAATAGACAGAATAATCCAGAATTTGACAGAATCTAAGAATGGGTATCCAGGTCTCCATACACAAAAACATCAAGCAAGATGATAAAATTTGACTCAAGTTGTTATTTGTAACAAATAAGTCATGTAAAATAGAGTATTTTGTTATTCTTTGAACAGAACCACAGAATGCAACAATCAGCATTAAAAAGGATTGTAATATATCTGATTTGAATTCACTAATTATTTTAAGATTAAGGGTGGGATTTAGAATTAAGTGGTTCTCCAAGAATCACACAATTTATGTTATAGCTGCTACTTTATACAAACTGATATTTATTCCAAATATATATTGTATTTGTTAAAAGGCAGACATTATTAAAAAAAACTCTGAAAATTATTAGCTAGTTAAAATACTGATACTCAAAAATAAGAAAATGTTCTCATTTTTTTAAAAAGATTTTATTTATTATTTATTTGAGAGACAGAGATAGTGAGAAAGAGCATGAGCAGGGAGGAGAGGGAGAAGCAGGCTCCCGCTGAGCAGGGAGCCCAATGCGGGGCTCGATCCCAGGACCCTGGGATCATGACCTGAGCCGAAGGTAGACGCTCAACTGACTGAGTCACCCAGGTGCCCCAAATGTTTTCATTTTTTAAAAAAATATTTTATTTATTTATTTTTAAAGAGAGAGTGCAAGCGCGCTAGCGGGCTTCGGGGAGGGTGGGCAGAGGGAGACAGAGAATCCCAAGCCAACTCCACACTGAGCACAGAGTCTGACACAGGGCTTATTCTCATGACTGTGAAATCATAAACCGAGCAAAAATCAAGAGTTGGATACTTAACGGACTGAGCCACTCAGGCGCCCCTGTCTTCATCAACATGGCTTTGACCCAATTTGTTTCTATATCTGATCGTCTAGAAGTCAGGCAGTCAGGCATTTAGGGTTTAAACTACCTGTCAAAGTATCTTTACATGTGAATTCTGTTATTAAAGTAACAGTAATATAACATCTATATTATTAAAGATATAATGGTCAAGAAAACAGAAAAGCACATACTTTACATTGTTAATGGATCACATACCTGCTTCTGGCATTTTAATGAACTCTACACTTGGTAAACTTGCCCCCTTCATATTAGGAGCATCTTCGCTTTTATCCCCAGTCTTTGACTGAACCAGTTTCCGGAGATCAGCTTTCATTTCAGGCCCTTAGAAAAGAACGGTCATCAATTTAAGCAGTAAACATAAACATAAACATAAAGAAGTCATAATATTCATTCTTTCAGTTATATGAAATAGAAGTGTGTAGGCTAGTGTGAAAAAAAAAGTGAGGGAAGATGGACTTTACATCTTTGCTTTTCTGTATTATGATACTTTATTTCAAACGACATTCTAAAGATAAACCATACTAAATCTATATTTCTTTCATATTACCATAGTGTACTAAGAGTAGAGAGCATCAGCTATCTAAGAAATCTGAAGTCTACACTATAGATATGATTATAATGAAAACATAATATCCTGGGTCACCTGGGTCACTCAGTTGGTTAAGCCTCTGCCTTTGGCTCAAGTCATAAACCCAGGGTCCTGGGATTGAGCCCCAGTCTGGTTTCCCAGCTCAGCAGGGAGACTACTTCCCTCCTTCCCTGCCCCTCTCCCCCGCCACTGTGCACTCTCCCTCACTCTCTTAAAATAAAAAAAAATCATGAAAAATGTAATTTACTGGGGGCCTGGGTGGCTCAGTCGTTAGGCATCTGCCTTCAGCTCAGGTCATGATCCCAGGGTCCTGGGATCAAGCCCTGCATCAGGCTCCCTGCTCGGCAGGAAGCCTGCTTCTCCCTCTCCGACTCCCCCTTCTTGTGTTCCTTCTCTCCCTGTCTCTCACTCTGTCAAATAAATAAAATCTTAAAAAAAAGTCCCTTTTAAAAAAAATTGTAATTTACTGAACGATTAGCTTATTGTATTTGTGGGACCATGACAAATCCTATACTAGTGAGATCCATCCCCTATTGGGGCAACCTTTAAGTTTTTGAGAAAATTAACTAGTTAGGTTTCAGTGCAAAGTCCCTCTATGTAACTTACGATAAATGAGTCATGTATAGAACAAAAAAAATAAAAAATAATAGCAAAACATTAGTGACTAATAGTCAAACTTTTGTATTACAGTGAGAATAAAGGAAGTAGGGTGGAAAGAAATTAATGAACTTTGTTGTCAGTCGTATTGTGGAAACCTCTTAACAGTGAATTCCAAAAAAAATCCATGGTCTGAATGATGTCAATAAAACACTACAAGTATTTGATGAAAATACTATATTTGGAAGACATTCACTTCTTGTTTCCGATCATATATTTTTTAAAGATTTTATTTATTTATTTGACAGAGAGAGACAAAGCCAGAGAGGGAACACAAGCAGGAGGAGTGGGAGAGGGACAAGCAGACTTCCTGCCGAGCAGAGAGCCGATGTGGGGCTCGATCCCAGGATCCTGGGATCATGACCTGAGCCGAAGGCAGACGCTTAACGACTGAGGCACCCAGGCGCCCCGTTTCATGATCATATTAACATATTTTTGATTTTCTTAATCATAAAGATATTTAAACACCTTTTGAAGCCGCTTAAAATCTTACTAATATAGTGACCCTAATGCCAGTTTCGCAAATTATCCAGCTCTTACGAAACATACCATATCAAATGATTAATCAGACAGTGGCTATCATTCATTGAGCTCTTTTCTGGAGTCCCTCTCCTGCTCCATTCGACTGATTCCTGGGCCAGTATTTTTTTTTAGATTATTTATTTGACAAAGAGAGAGAGAGAGAGCACAAGCAGGGGGAGAGGCAGAGGGAGAGGGAGAAGCAGACTCCCCACTGAGCTGGGAGCCCGACCTGGGGCTGGATCCCAGGACCTGGAGATCCTGACCTGAGCGGAAGGCAGACGCTTAACCATCTGAGCCACCCAGGTGGCCCACAAGGCAAGAATTTTAAGACCAAAAGCTCAAAGTTTCTTGTGGTTGAAAACTGTCCTTTCACACTTTTTATTGACGCGTTAATGGGTTTTTCAGGTAGTTCCCAGAACAAAGAAGAACGTTATTTGCGACTCTTGTGTTCCCAAGTGAGGCCTTGCTGGATTAATAAGTTTACGTTGATGTAGAGAGCAAAGTGGAGTCTGTCATGTCAAGCAGGGCCCTGTGTCAAGCAAAGACCCAAGTAGGTAACGGTACTGCTGCTAGGAGGGATGGCCGGGACCAGCATCAGCCGACGCCCCAGCACTGATAACAAGCAGAACCAGAGGAGGTCTGCAGGGGCAGACCTTTAAATCCCGACTAAATCCCTTTAGAAAGGGGAAGAATTTTGCAGCAAACCGCCAGACTCTTCAGACATGACCCCTCTATGACTGACCGCTGAGAAAAGGCAACTGCCTCTGATAGCTGCGCCCGACGGATCTCTGAACAGAACTGAGATCCTTCACCACTTGAACGTAATAAGCGGTCATGCCCAGAGCTGCCCCGGACCAGAACGGACCGGACCGAGGCCTTGTTTCAACTGCATGCCCACAGACTGACTTCCCCTTTGGTTCACTAACTTCCTGCACCCTTGTGTTATCTCGCTTGTGGTGTGGTTTGTCTTCCGTCCTGCTCTGTGTGCTGTTTGAGAAGCCAAGTTTAATCACAGGGGGGAGTTGTCATTGAGTTTGGAATCCTGAACCTGCTTTATAATGGTGATTTACTTTGTTCTATGATTGCATAAAGCTGACGTTGGGGAAAGACACAACCCCTGTGTGTGCTTTCACAGAGGGGTCATGACGGTTGATGAAACCAGGGGAATACGAACCCTTGCTAATGTAGACAGTCAGCTGTGTGCAGGTGTCCATTTTGATTACTTTGAGATAACTTAGTAGTTTTGTGTGGGAGGTGCACATGGAAGAGAGGACAAGAGGGGCGCCCTAGTCAGAAAGTATCTTTTTCTGAATAAGTTAGGATATGCTGCTGAACTTAAGTGACTCCGATGTGTTCCATCTAGCTGGGCTTCTTCGAAGGAAGTAGCTTCAGTATAGCAAGGGAGGTCTCCCAGGCTCTCTGCCTCTTTCTCCCTGAGAAGCAGACTGAATAGGAAATGTGATTCTTCTCAAGGAATGTTTAAGAGTGAGAGTAGTCACAGCCCTCAGAGGTTTATTTTTTATCTCTTAAAATCATTGTCATCAAGGAGACTATCATCACCGAGTTATTCTGGCTGGCTCTTTCTCTTTTAGCCCCCGTTTTTGGGTGTGCGTAGCACTCAAGAAGGGCTCAAAGGTTGGGACGTGGTGATTTCTGAATTTACACTTTCTGGGAGCACCTAAATTGCAAACATTCAAGTTCCTGCCGTCAGATGCCTGGACAGTTAGTTGTGGGTTCTGAGGACCTGATGATGCCTGAACTGCTCCAGTCCACCTCCCAGGCCTGACTTCAACCTGGTACAAATATTTGGCTTTCTCCCACCATTCCTGTTGGAGAAAAGTGTTGGGCAGCTCGTGATAGGGCCATAATTGGATTCAGGTGAAAGCCAGTTGTGAAGATGCTCCGGGGACCCCAGGAAGCAGCGGCAAGTATCAAGGACACTGTAGAGGCGGGAATAACTGCCCGACTGTTGCCTCCAGGAGCTGTGTCTGCGCTGCTAAGCACGGAGCTAGGGCTGAGAGTGCCAGAAACTCCTCTACCTGGGGGAGGGCTTCAGTTTTCTGCAGGACCAGAGCTTCTCTTCATGCAAGCAGGAGAATCTAGGAAGCAATTGAAATTCCCTCAGAACCGAGGATGAGTGGGCATGGGGCAAGTTCTACAGATTCGGGGCGGCTGCCATTTTCCAGGGTACTGGAGGCGGCTAGTAACTAAGCTCACACTGTTTGCTGGTTGAGGTCAAAATGGATCAATGTAACCGTGTGAAATGCAACTCTCACCCTGGCTTCATAAGGTGGGAGCGTTGTAGGAGATGCGGTCCTTTATTGCTAGGGCACAGAGTGTATGAGCTTTGGCGATCTTCTCTTGTCTTCAGACATCAACACTTTTGGTTCTCAGGCTTTGGTCATAGAGTGGGACTTACAACCCGTGTAGGGGTGCCTGGGGGGGCTCAGTCGTTAAGCATCTGCCTTCTGCTCAGGTCATGATCCCGGGGTCCTGGGATTGAGCCCCGCATCGGGCTCCGTGCTCCACGGGAAGCCTGCGTCTCCCTCTCCCACTCCCCCTGCTGGTGTTCCCTCTGTCGCTCTGTCTCTCTCTGTCAAATAAATAAATAAAATCTTAAAAAAAAAAAGAAAGAAAAAAGAAAAAACCCCACAAAAAAGGACAACCCCATGTAACCAGGCCTTTAGACGTGGACTGAAGTAGGCCACCGACTTTCCTTGTTGTCTTGTTTGTAGAGAGCCGACCGTGGGTTTTCTCACCCTCATAATCACATAAGCCAACTCCTGTAATGAATATCCTCCTCTTATATATGCCTGTACATCTGTATGTAATCCTCTTGGTGCTAGTTCTCTGGAGAATGGTTGACTACAGAAGGTTTTGGTGCCGAGAGTGTTTCTAGAGGACCCGGATGTTCAGGGTGGGTTTTCTGAATTGCTTGTTGGTTTTCTGCAATTGTCTAATATGATTACATTTAAAGAAGCTAATGGCTCGATTTCTAGTAGGAAAAACAGCACCGATAGTCCATGAATCGTTGTTTACAGAGATACACAAAATATGTGCATTTGACACTCCTAAACAACCACTTATAAGAAGCAAGGAGTTACGTGACTCTGTATATGATACTGAAGAGCTGCAGAGTAGTGTGTTGTTGGGGTCCAGGGCCCAAAGCGGCTTCTGAGGGCCAGAAAGAATTCTTGAGACATCTCTGGTGCAAAAAAAGGTGGTTTTATTAAGGCAAGGGGACAGGTCCAGTGGGCAGGAAGAGCTGCTGCCCTGGGACTGGGAGGAGCAACTGATGATATACTTTGGGGTTGGGGGAAGTAAAGATAAGGGAAGCTTCAAAAGGATTTTCATATGCTAAAGAAGACTCACAAAAAACCTGAGGCCTTGATGTTGTCAAACCAAGATTGTTTTTCCCTCAGCCAGGCATTAACTTCAAGACTTTGGGAGATTCCTGGAAGTACATTATACTCCGCCTGTCTCAAGGATTTGTCAGTGGGCTCCCAGTTAGAAGGACATCTAATTTTACCTACATTTCCTTCTGCCTTTGTTTCCCACATCACCGCCGCTGTCTAATAAACATAGCTCACATTCCCCAACAGGAGGAGGTTTAGCTTACCTGCCCTAGCAGGAGGAAAGAAGAATGTCTCTTTGCCCAGCAACAGCCCATCCCATGAAGACCACCACACGCAGCCAATGGCAAGCTGTAGAAAACCCTCCCAGCTTCCTCTTCTCCAGTGTAAAAGCAAGACTCTCTCCTATGATCTCGGCACTTACCTAGGGGTTGCCTGGTTTCCTTGTCCAGATTGCAAGTCCTTTGCTTTTCCTGAATGAGGTCATTTTGCTGGTAAAAAAGAAAAGAAAAAAAAAAGCTGGTTCTTTTGTGTTTTGAAGGTCAACCATACACTCCTGGACATTGATACTCTAAATCTTTCTTCTAGTCTTCCCAAAGGGACCTTTTAGTAGGGTGACTGGATACTGGGAAAGAGGAAATGATCACAACTTTTAGGGACTGCTGGACACCGGTTCTGAAGTGCCACTGATTCCAGGAGACGCAAAGTGACTCTGTGGCCCTCCAGCCTGAGCAGGGGCTTATGGAAGTCAGGTGACCAATAGGCTATACTGTCAGTGGATGGGGAAAATTCAGTGTGAGATATTCATAGTACCATCTGTCATCAGTGAGGAAGTGGAAACCAAGTCAATAGCAGTGAGATATCCCGATGTGTCGGGAGTGGATGGAGGGTCACACACACAGTGATGTGTCCTCCCCCAACTTGTAGTTGCGGCAGGAATCAAACGTTAGGAATGCAACTAGCCTCTGCATCAGAAATATAGGCCTAACGTAAAGGTCGATTTTAGATGTCCCCTCAGCGAACCAGTCCTTTTCGTGGTGCAGTGCCGTGGACAGTTCAAGCAGCTTCCATGATGTTTCCCTAGTTCTTGGGCTCACAGATGGGTGTCTTCAATCTGCAACAGTCCCCGAGCCTCAGTCCTGTTCACTCAGCCTGGGCCTGCTTTCAGTGCAGCACAGCTCCTGCTGAGGCTGAAAGAGCCCACAGCAGGCACATCAGGTTTCAGTACAGAGTCAGGTCAGGGAATCAGGATCTGTGAAGCCAGGGTTGCAAAGAAGCCAGAAGCTTTTCTTTGGCAGCAGCAGCAGCAGCAAAGGCAAAAAATACTTCAAGCTGGACAGCCCTGCCTCATGTCCAAGCAACAAGCAAGGCTACCCTGAGCCCCATTTATCTTGTCAGGCATAGAATCCAATTGCCCCACTCAAAAACATGCACACCTGGCTGACAGATCATGACTCTGTATGCACGAGATAGCTGATCTTACAGGCGTTCACTAAAAACTGAAAACTGCTTTAAAACCCCAAATTTTATCTCCATCTGTATATTGCCACCCTTTTATATTGTTTCCCATTTTACAGACGCAACAATCGGAGTAAAAACCATCAGTTATAGAGACATGTTTTCTTCTTAATATTCGCAGAGCCAAAATGCCAATCTGCTCACCTGAGTCAAACACAAGTTAAGACACGAAGTCCCTCTAGTATCTTTTTGTTTCTATTTTCCCTGATAGGGATGGTTCCTTCAGCATTTAAGATACTGCAAGTATATATGACACTTTACATCAATTTTATCATATGTCCAGTTGCACCAGCCATAAAAGGAAACAAAACAAATACTTACTGTTAGATCTTATTTTTTTCTTTTTCGGTCTCTCCACATCAGGATTATAAGATTTGGATTATAGGTGGCAATGGAGATCCTCTGGAATGCTGGGAGGTAGCCTCAGGAGAAGCAGCAACGCTGAAGTCGAGGCTTGAAAACTTTTCCCCTGTTTCCTTCTCGATTATCTAAAGGTTTACTCAAACCCAGAGAATTGGCTTAATTTTACCAGTGCCCTTGGAGGAGAGAGAAACTAAAATTTTAACTTCTTCTTCTTCTTCTTTTTTTTTTTTGCTCTCCCCCCCGAAGGTTACCCTTGTGTATTTTTGAAAACCTGTTCTTCTGCCTGGAGGACAGAAGAAAAAACAAATTTGTCACCTGGCTATGCTGTTTTTCTCCCTTCAGGAAAAGTTTTAACAAGATTTAAGCCATTCATGACGAAAGCATTCCGCAAACGAGGAGGAGCCGAAGGACGATCTATAAAGAGCAACTACAAAAATCCCACATCTTACACCATACTTAATAGAGAAAGACTACTTGTTTTTCTCTAACATCAAGAAGCAAGCAAGAAACTGGTGTAGCCACTGTGGAAAAGAGCATCGAGGTTTCCCAAAAAGTTAAAACTAGAACTACCCTACAATCTAGTAATCGCACTATTGGGCATTTATCCCCAAAATACAAAAACACAAATTCAAAGGGATACCTGCAGCCCTATGTCTCTAGCTGCATTATTTACAATAGGCAAATTATGGAAGCAACCCAAGTGCCCATTCATAGGTGAATAAAGGAGATGCTGCAAATATACAGAATGGAATACTACTCAGCCATAAAAAGGAACGAAATCTTGCCACTTGCCACAAAACGGATAGATGTAAATCGTATGATTCTATGTGAAATAAGTCAGTCAGAGAAAGACAAATACCATAGATTTCACTCATATGTGCAATTTAACTAACAAAACAAACAAGTAAAGGAAAGAGAGAGAGAGAGAGAGAAGGCAAAGAAACAGACTCTTAACTATGGAGAACAAACTCATGGTTACCAGAGGGGAGGTGGGTGGGAGAATGAGTGAAATAGTGGGTGGGGATTAAGGAATGCACTCGTGATGAGCACTGGGCAATGTATGGAAAGGTAAATTGCTATATTGTACACGTGAAACTAAGGTAGCACTCTATGTTAGGTATACTGGAATTAAAATTAAGCAAAGGATATCTTGTGTTCGTGAATTGAAAGCGTTAATGCTGCTAAAATGTCTACACTACCCAAACCCATCTATGGAGTCAATGCAATCCCTATCAAAATGTGAGTGGCATTTTTCACAGAGAGAGAAAATACAGTCCTGAAATTTATATGGAGCCACAAATGTCCCCAGTTGCCAAAGACACCCCGAGAAAGAAGAATAAAGATGGAGGCATCCCACTTCCCGATCCAAACTAGAATTATAAAGCTCTAGCATCCAAACTAGCATGGTACTGGCTAAAGAAAGAGACACATATACCAAAAGAACAGAATGAGGAGCCCAGAAAGAAACCTACGTATACATGTACAGCCAACTAAGATTTGACAAAGGAGTCGAAAATATTCATGCGGAAAGATGGTCTCTTTAATAAATGGTCCTGAGAACACTGGATAACTATATGCAGAGCAATGAAATTGGAGCCCTATCTTACACCACTTGCAAAAATCAACTTGAAATGGAGTGTGTTGGAAACAAAAGACCCGAAATTGTAAAACTCCTAGAAGACAACACAGTGAAAAAGAAACTTGACACTGGACACATTGACAGTTCCCAAATGAGAGTGTTCCAGCATTATCCTATAAACAAACAGTCACTCTTTGTGATCCAAATTTCAGTCCAGAGACTGAGTATGGCACCTAAAGCACTAGCAATCTAAGCACAAAATTAATAAGTGGGACTGCATCGAGCCGAAAAGCTTCTGCATGGCAAAAGAAGCAATGAACAAAGGAAAAGTGAACCTACAGAACGGGAGAAAATATGTATAAATATTCTACCTGATATGGGCTTAATATCCAAAATACAGAAGGAACTCGTACAACTCAGTAGCGTAAAAGAAACAGTCCTATTTTTTAAAAGGGGCAGAGGAACTGAATAGACATTTTTCCCAAGAAGACATGCCAATGGCCAATAGATCATGAAAAGCTGCTCGGCATCACTAATCAGCAGGAAAATGCAAACCCAGACTACCACCAGGTATCACTTCATACCTCTCAGAATGGCTGTCATCAGAAAAAAGAGAACAAGAGCTGGTGAGGATGTGGAGGAAAGGGAACTCTTGTGCACTGTTGGCAGGAATGAAAACTGGTACAGCCACTATGGAAAGCAGTATGGAGAAAATTAAAAATAGAGTAGAGTATCCAGCAACCAACTTCTAGGCACATGTCCAAAGAAAATGAAATCAGGATATCAGAGAGGTACATGCACTCCCATATTCATTGCAGCATCACTCACAATAGCCAAGATATGAAAACAACCCAAGTGTCCAAAGAGGGGAATGGATAAACCGATGTGGCATGCATATCTGATGGAATACTGTTCAGCCGTGAGAAGGAAGGAAGTCCTGCCATTTGCGAAAACGTGGATGGACCTTGGGGGCAGTATGCGAAGTGAAACAAGTCAGAAGAGAAAGATGACCACCGTATGATCTCACCTATATGTCGACTCCAGAAAAGCGGGACTTGTAGAGACAGAGTAGAATGGTGGTTACCACGGGTTAGGGGTAGGAGAAGTGGGAGATGCTGGGCAAAGCGTACGAACTTCCAGTTATAAGATGAATAAATCCTGGGGATCTAATGTACAGCATGGTGATTACCGTTAATTTTATTGTATTATAGACTTGGAAGTTGCTAAGCGTGTAGATCTAGTTTCTTTTTAAGACTTTATTTATGTATTTGAGAGGGGTAGAGGGACAGAGACAGAGACAGAGACAGAGAAGTCATGAGCGGGAGTGAGGAGCAGAGGGAGAGGGAGAAGCAGACTCCCCAGTGAGCGTGGAACTGGATTCAAGGCTCGATCCCAGGACCCTGAGATCGTGACCTGAGCCAAAGGCACACAGTGAACCGACGGAGCCACCGACGGAGCCCCTAAGGGAGTAGACTTAAGTGTTCTCACCACAAAAGAAATTGTAATTATGTGATGGAGGCGAGGTGTTAGCTATCCGATGCTGGCAATCGTTTCATATATCTCTTTATCGGTCTGTCTGTCGATCTAGCTATTTTATATCCAGCACTCTCTGTCTGTATTTTCCTCTTTTGTACTCCTTAAAATTGCTCCATGTTATATGTTATTTACATCTCAGTAAATCTGGGGGGGGAGGAAAGAACCAAACAAGGATGTCCACTTTCACCCCTGCTATCAACATTATACTGGAAGTTGTAGCCAATTAGCTGAGGCCAGAAAAAGAAATAAATGGCTTACCAGTTGGTGAAGAGAAAAAACAACTCCAATTCACAGATATGATGGTCTACATAGAAATATTTTAGAGACTGTATGAAAAATACTCATAGCAGTAACAAGTGAGTTAATGAACATTGCAGGATATGAGTTCAACAAACAAACAAACAGACAAAAAAACAAGCACCTTCACATTTCTAGAAACTAGCAATGAAATATTGGAGGCAACACTTTAAAAAAATCCACAATTCCATTTATAATAGATCCATCCCCATCTCTACCAAAATATGTGCCTGTTCTGCATTCTGCACAACCACATTCAACAACTTCTGTGAAACTCTATTTGTGTTATGAAGAGTGAAGGAGTCTCAAAAGATTACACGCTCTATTATTCCACTTATATGATATTCTCGAAATGACAAAAATCTAGTAACGGAGTACAAATAAGCGGTCATCGGGGTCCAGACGTGGGGTAAGAGAGTGAGCATACAGGGGCAGCATAAAGAACTCGGGAAGTTCTGAAGGGTGACATAAAAGCTCTGTATACTGACTGCACTCCTGATTATGTGAATGTGGACATGTGTTGTAATTCATAGAACCGTATACGAAAATGTGAATTTTACTACGTAATTAACAATAGAAAGTTGCCTGTTAGGCAGGATAGAATCCTTGCTTTTGTGTAAGACTGCTCCAACATGGCTGTATGAATGACTAAACATTAGTTTGTTAGCTTTTGAGCTAGACACAAAGTGGATCCTATAGTGTGTCCTGTTATGTATCCGTTTTTTTTCCCCCACTCATCATTATGTCTCTGTGGGATTTAGTTCATTCTTTTTCACAGCTGTGCGGTATTCCATGGTGGGAATCTGGCACAATTTATTGATATGCTGCCCTGTTGGTGCATGATTGAATTATTTCCAATTTTTCTCTACTCCAAGTCGAGTTTATATATAAGCATTATTGTATGTCCAAGAGAGCACACCACAACTAGCATAAGAGGGCAGAAACCTGAATTGCACACTACTTATCCATCCAGTAGAAGAGCACTGAATACACTATGCCCGAAATAAATCATGGGACATCATCAAAATCATTTCAGAACATGCGAACCACCCTTTGGATAGGTTACACTAGCGTTAACCAGGGGGTGTTGTGAAGAGGACACACGACTGTATCAAGTGCAGTTGGGTCCAGTTACCAATGAAGCAGTGAGCTCCCTGAGCCCATGTCGGGGTTCCCCATGGGCAGAGATGAGAACAAACAGGAAGGACCCTGTGACACAGATGGCTGACCACCACAGAGCACTACAGAGAGGACCTCAAGTGGCCCATGATTCTGATTTCAGAGCTTCCCACCTGTCTGAGTGCGCTGAGCGCTTCCGGGGAGGCAGCCCCTGGCTGTGCCTGAGGAGGCCCAAATCACGGCTTCCCGTCCAAATCTGACCTGCTCCTCCTCTTCTGGGGCCAAATCAGCTTTCTCATCACTCCAGAGCCCTTTCCATTCATGAGCATGCCCTGTGTGTGGGGAGTGTAATCGTGCCCATCGGGCAGGTGAGGAGACTGAGACCCATGGAGGGCAGGAGCTGGGTCTGTGGCCCAGCAGCAGGTCAGTGGGCATGTTGTGGGTGGGTCATTCCTCACCCCACAGCCGTACATCCCCTCGGGCCATCCAGAGCTTTTCTGCTACCTCCTCCTCAGGCCTGTGTCTCCTCGAGACCAGCAGCCCCCGTGCATCTACGTGCCCCAGCTAGGAGTTGTAGTCGCAGCATTCAGACCTTGGGAGGGGCCTGGGTGGAGGCAGAGTCGGCAGCTGGCCAGGATATGAATGGGGACCCAGGGGCTCTTTTCCTAAACCGGGCTCTGCTGGGATGCTCCAGTGCCTTCAGGGTCCTGAGTGTGCCCGTCAGGACAGGCCAAGCTGGTAGCCCAATCTGTTTGGGGTCCAGGCTACAGAGCAAGATGCTCTTGTGGAGAAAGGTTAAAATGCTAACTTTCAATGTGAAAAGGATGACTGACAATATGAGAACTTCCTATTAACCACAGAATTGTGCTTCTGGTAGGAGAAAGAAGAACAGGAGGAAGAGGAAGACCATCTGGAAGACTCTGAACAGCAGGACTAAGACCGGGGTCCTCCAGGAGGCAGAGGCAACGTTGGCCCTAGGCTGCCCCTAGCTACCCACACACACAGAGGGAGGGTCCAAGGGACCTCCAGGTCAGGAGCTCATGCACCCTGAGGCCAGTGACCCTCTCAGGTGTGAATGATTCAGTGTGTGTTTCTCGTCTGTCTTCTCTGAGGCCTTCCTGGTCTTGGAGATGAGTTGCCCCCTGCTGGTAAAGACTATAAGGTGGACAGTCCATGGCTGAGCTGTGCCTGGTGACACCAAGACCTCACCAAGGCTTCAGTGAGGCTTCCTCGAATGAAAGGACAGGTCACTTTGACTTAGCAGAAAGCTCATGATTGGAACAGACTCACCCTGGACCACAGACATCCAGAATGGGAAGTGGAGGGGTTGTAGCATGTGAACGGGGACAGATGGGTGAGGGCTAAGAGCTGAGGACAGAGCGCAGGGGCCACCGTGAGATCAGGAACCTGGCCCTAGTAATGAGGAAGAACAGGGAGAGGAAGATCAGGAAGACTCCCCCAAGAGACAGTGAGAAAGAGATGAGACGTCAAAGACAGAGAGAAAATTTTACCTAAACCATTGCATTCCAAAGACATTCCACTGTCACCGTAGAGGAAATAGCCTATCAAGTAGGGAACCCATTTCTTACGCCTCTCTTCTTGATAGGAGGGATCAAACCTCACAAGTTTTACTCAGCTCCCTGTGTCTCTGACAAGACTGTGAGGGTAGATGATAGTCCGTGTTAGCTTATATGCTTTTATCATTATTTATAGGGCGGAGTAGTAATCGTTGATATTTATTAGAAGAAAGTTCCGGGGACTGTAACAAAAAGGATATTGACGCTTCATGAAAACTGTGGTCCCATCAGACTATTATGATCTGGGCTGAATGCCCATCAGAGGACAGTACAGGGAGTCAGCTAGTCAATGAAAAACATTTTGCATAATGAGCAGTAAAGATAGAAATCGAATCCCTAACATAGTTTGCACGTAACTTAAAGATGCTCTATATGCTGTGGAGCAGGGATGAAAATGGTATTCACGTCATCCCAAAAGGGAGCACCTGTACATGAGGCCTGGCACCTGAAGTATCTCAGCGAAGGGCTGAAACGATAATCTGCCTTTGTTCGCTACTGTGGGAACAATGTCTGAACGGCTCTGAAGGAGGAGCGTGTACCACCTGCCAGGCCCTGACAGGACGTCTGGTCTATGGCTGATTTTAGGTTGGCCTTAGTCATCACTTTACATCTGTAAGATAATACAGATTGTATCTGCCTTCTACATTTCAATCGTTGCTCATACTTCCGGGTGTTCAATGGAACCCTCATTTTATTTCAGAAGACGTATCAACTTAAAATGATCACGATCATCATTTCGGGGACTTATCATTTCAAACAGCCTGTATTGCACTCAGACCAACGACTTGATACCACTTCCAATTCAATTTTGTTTTCCACATTTTCAGTGAGGAAACAGGCTACAGAAAAAGCATCCCTTGATTCTATCAATAGATGCAGAAAAAGGATTTGACACCATCCAACATCCATTCATGATTAAAACTCAGAAAACAGAAATAAAGAGGAACTTCCTCAGCTCGATAAAGAACATCTACAAGAAACCTTCAGCTAACACTGGACTTAATTGTGACCTTTCCCTCTGAGGTCAGGAAAAGGCAAGGACGTCCCCTCTTGCTATTCAGTTTCAACATCCTACTCGAAGTCCTAGCTAACAAGGGAGGAAATGATAGATACTCTGATTGAGAAGGAAGGAACAAACTGTCTCTGTTTCCAGATATCATGATTTTCTTTGTAAAGATACTTAAAAGAATAAAAACCTGGTGGAACAAATTAGCCATTCTACCCAGTTTGAGGATACAAGGTTACCATAGCAGAGTCCACTGCTTTCTTCTATATCGGCCTAAGGAACTGGACTTTGGAATTAAGAACCCATTACCATTTACATTAGCACCCCACAGAATGATCTATTTGGTCTAAGTCTAACAAAATATGTACAAAATCTATATGAGGAAAATTACAACGGTCTGATGAAAGAAATCAAAGAAGAACGAAACAAATGGAGAGATAGTTCATGTTCATGGAAGGGGACTCAATATCGTCGACTTGCCAATTCTTCCCACTTTGTTCTATAGATTCAATGCATCCTAATCAAAATCCGGCAGGTTATTTTGCGCACATTGACAAACTGATTAGGAAGTTTCTATGGAGAGGCCAAAGACACAGAACAGCCAACACAATACTGAAGGAGGAGAAAAGGTTGGTAGCCTGACACTACCGTACTTCAGGACTTAGTATAAACTTAAGACAATCAAGGCAGTATGGTACTGGAGAAAGAATAGACCGACAGGTCAATGGAACAAAAGAGAAAGCCCAGAAACAGACCTCCATAAACACAGCCAACAGATTTATGCAATGGACCGAAAGTAATACGCTGGAGCAAAGAAGTCTTTTCGACAAATGATGCTGGAATATCTGGACATTCACGTGGGGAAAAATGAATTTAGACACAGACCTTATGCCCTTCACAGCAAATTAACTCAAAAGGATCATAGACCTAAGTGTAAAATAAAAACTACAAAACTGCATGGGAGATGCCTTTGCATAGGCAATCCAAAACAGAGCAGAACATCTAGATGAAGATGGACACAGAGAACATTTCTTTTGATACAACCTAAAGGCATGATCCACGAAAGAAACAATAGATACGGTAGGCCTCATTAAAATTAAAAAGTCTGCTCTTTGACAGACTGGCAGAAAATAGATGAAGAGGCATATCTGATAAAAGACTGTTATCCAAAATTTAGAAAGAATTCTTAAACCCCAAAATATGAAAATGAACACCCCGATTTAAACATAGGCAAAGACACGAACAGGGAAGTCACCAAAGAAGATACACAGATGGGAAATAAGCATATGAAAAGATGCTCAACATCCTATGCCATTATGAAATTGCAAAATAAACAACAACGAGGCATCACTGTACACTGAGAACATCAAATGTTTGTGAAGACGTGCAGTAACCGGAACTCCCATTCGCTGCTGGTAGAAAGCCAAAGCGGCATAACCGTTTGGAATACAGAATCGAGGTTGCTCACAAAACTCCACACATGCTTATCGTACAATCCAGTAATCACACGCCTTAGTGTTTCCTCAAATTAGTTGAAAATTTATGTCCGCACAAGAACCTACACACAAATGTTTATAGTAGCTCTATTTATAACTACTCAAACTTGGAAGCAACCAACATAGCGGTTTCCTTTTTTGGGAGATAAATGTATATTTATCTAGAGATACGGCACATCCAGAGAACGGAATATTATCCAGGGCTAAAACAAAGGAGCCATCAAGCCATGAAAAGCCAGGAGGAACCTTAGATGCATCTCAGCAGTGAAAAAGTCAATCTGAAAAGGCTATACATACGGTAAGATTCCTACTATGGTGATCTTCCGTAAAAGGCAAAACTATGGAGACATTAAAACATTAGTGGCCTCGTGAGTTAGAGGAGAGAAGGAAGAACAGGCAGTGTGCAGAGCAATTTTACGACAGCGAAATAATTCTGTAGATACAATAATTGCACTTTTGATGTTTAGTTAATGTAGTTCAAGGTTTATGCCCACTCAGAAATCCTGTGGACATGACATTACTCATTTGTGAAAACTGTTAGAATGTACAGCACCAAAGGTGAATCACAACGTAAACTGTCGGTGGACGTTTGGAGGGATTATGATATATGGGTTCATCGATTATAGTTCATGCATCACTCTGACGCAGAATATTGTAAGTGGAGGAGGCTGTGTATGGGTGGGAGCGGTAGGTATGTGGCAACTCTGACTTTTGGCTCAAGTTTGCCGTGAACTTAAAACTGCTCTAAAGAGTAAAACTATTTTAAAAAACCTAGTGAGGAGTTTCTGCTTCTGGCTGCCATGGAGTTAGCTCACTGCTGCCTATGTCTCCCTGTGATTGTAACTGACCATTGTAGACAAAAGGCAAAAATAAAAAATAAAAAATAAATATAATACCACTTGCCTGAGGAGTCTGAAAAGGAAGCAAAAGCAGATGCCTTGTCGTAGACAGTGAAACCAGGGAGTAGGGAATGGTATAGGTTGTGTTACCCGTTTCCTTTCACACTTTTGTCTTTAACATTTCCCCGAGCCAGACTGCCTCACAGATTTGTGCAACAGCAGGGATACATGCAATGGACAGAGGAAGTGATACTTTGGGCCCAATTTACAGATGATTCTGCACCATATGCAGACACCACCTGCAAGTGGATAGCTGTGGTACTACAGCCCCTTTCTGGGATATCCGTGGAGGACAGTGCGGAAGGGTCAACCTCCCAGTGGGCAGAACTTCGAGCAGTGCACCCGGTTGTTTACTTTTCTTAAAAGATCAATGGACAAGGGCACTAGGGTGCCTCAGTTGGTTAAGCGCCTGACTCTTGAATTCGGCTCAGGTCACGATCTCAGGGTTGTGGGATCGAGCCCCCCGTTGGGCTCTGTGCTGGGCGTGGAGCCTGCTTAAGATTCTCTCTCCCTCTCCCTCTGCCCCTCTCCCCTCCTCTAAGGAAAAGAGGAAATGGACGGAATTCTGATTATCTTCCAATTCACGGGCTGTGGCCAATTGTTTGGCAGAGAGGTCAGGGAAGTGGAAGGAACAGGAATTAAAATAGGTGACAAAATTCTAGGAAAGAGGTATGTGGATAGACCTCTCTGAGTAGGTGAGAAATGTGAAGGTATTTGTGGCTTATGTGAATGCTCACTAAAGGGTGACCTCAGCAGAGAGGAAGATTCTTTTTCTTTCTTTCCATTCTCTTTTCTTTTAAATTTCAGTATAGTCGCCCTACAGTGTTATATTAGTTTCAGGTGTATACTATCGTGATTCAACAATCCCAGACATCACCCAGCGCTCATCAGGACAAGTGCACGCCTTAATCCCCATCGTCTATTTCACCCATCCCCACCCCACCCCCCCCGGTAACCATCAGTTTGTTCGCTACAGTTAAGAGTCTGTTTGTTGGTTGTCTCTCTCTCTCAGCGGAGATGCATTTTACTAATCAAGTATATAAGATGAACTGTTCTAGGGATATTAGCCTCTTTCCTCAGCCATCCTTGTCATTGCCGAATGGGCTACTGGACCAATTGGCCATGGGTCATAGAAGGATGTTATGTATCGGTTCAGCACTGGACTTCTACTCACCAGAGCTGACGTGGCTGAGTGCACCGCTGAGTGCCCATACCTGCTAGCAACAGAAATGATCCGTGTGTCTTTGATAAGGCACCATCCCCCCAGGTGATCAGCCAGCTAGCTGGTGGCAGGTTTATTACATTGGACCTCTTCTATCATGGAAAAGCGGCATTTGTTCTTACTGGAATAGACACTTACCATCGACATGAATTTGCCTTCCCTGCATGCAATGCTTCGTGTCTAAACTAACAGCAGTGACTTACGGAATGCTTTTCCTACCACTGTTGTATTCCGTGCAGCCTGATTCTGATGGAGGAACTAAGTTCACAGCACATGGTGTGAAGCCACGAGCCCCTAGTCATGCAATTCACTGGTGCTATCATGCTCCCCACTGTTCCAAGTCCGCTGGCTGACGCAACGTTGGAATGTCCTTTTGAAGACTCTGCTAATGGTGCCAGGTAGATGGCAATACCCTGTAGGAGTGGGGCAAGGTTCTCCAGGAGGCTGTATACCTGAATCAGCATCCAACACACGGGGCTATTTTTCCCATGGGCAGGAATCACGGGTCCAGGAATCGAGGGATGGAAACTGGCAGTGGCACCACTCACTATTAACCCCTAGTGATGCACTAGCACAAGTTCTATTTCCTGCCCCTGTGGCTTTATGCCTTGCTTGCCTAGAGGTCTTAGTTTCAATGGGAAGAAAAATGACAATGATTCCGTTGAACTGTAAGTTAAGAATGCTGCCCACCGCTTTGGTGCTAATACTTTCACGTAACCTGCCTTCCAGAGACGCTTCCCAGGGAAAGAACAGATGATGGCTAAGTTCATGTGTCAACTTGGCTAGGACAGAGTATTCACATATTTGGTCAAATACTAGAGGGGATATTGCTGGGAAGCTAATCTCTAGATAAGGTTAACATTTAAACCAGTAGACTACGAGTAATTCACATCACCTTCTATAAGGGGGCCGGGACTCATTCAGTCAGACGAAGACCATAAAAGAAAACAGGGCTGAAGTCACCCAAGGAAGAGAGAATTCTGCCTTCATACTGTCTTTGGATTTGGGCTGTAATATCAGCTCACATAGTAAGTTTTCCAGCCACTGTGCTGTTATCCACTTCTGGAGTCCCCAAATCCTTTTCCTTTCCTTTAATATTATTCAGAATTTTCTCTTTTTCCTTTCCCAAGTTTTTACAAAATTCCAGTGAGTTTACATACAGTGTAATATTAGTTTCAGGTGTAGGATTTAGTGATTCATCACTTACCCACAAAGCCCAGTGCTCATCCTACATCCCCTCCTAAATCCCCATCCCCTATTTAACAGATTTCCCCCACCCACCTCCCCTCCAGTAACCCTCAATCTGTTCTGTATAATTAAGAGTCTGTGTCTTGGTTTGTCTTTCTTTCCCCTGTCCCATGTTCATCTCTTTTGTTCCTTATATTCCATACATGAGTGAAAGCACATGGTTTTTTTCTTTCTCTGACCGGCTTCTTTGGCCTAGCTCCATCCACGCCATCGCAAATGGCAAGATTTCGTTCTTTCAGAGTTTTCATTTGGTTGCCTCTTGCATTAATCTCAAACTCTACAGGCTTGCTTCGTAGAGAAGACCAAGTAGAAATGAGTCTCTGTCATTTTGTCCAGACCAAAAGTCGTATCTTGTTTTGTACAGAGTGCCACTTCTTTCATAAATTTTGGCACATCCCCGAAACAAAAGCTTATGTCTAATTCTTATTTCCTCAATGTGTTGAATAATGAAAGTCGGATTAGTACTTTCAAAAGTGAGAACTTACCCATATCACCCAATTTAACACACACCTATACTTCATCAATATGGAACCAACGGCTATTAAACCTCTAGTACTCTCTGAGTCATGCAAGAGACTGTATAATATGAAATTTATCGAGTGCCAGGGTTTTCCATGCTATAGTCCACATCACATTGATTTTTCATGTTATTTTTGAATAGGCATAGTGTGTGATCAAAACTGCTATTCCTTAATATACAGAAATCTTATTGTTCCACTGAGTATAAATATTAGTAGAAACGTACGGTCCATATGTTAAATGGATGGGTTTCAGTAAAAGAAAAATGTTGCCTCTACTTTTAGCAATGGTACTTCCTAGGAACAACTGCGTATGATTCTCATCCTGAAAGATGAAAAATTTCAACAGAAAACTAAACTATCTTTAAATGATTCAAATGGACATTTTCAAATGGTGAAAACCCAGCCTTTAAAACTAAGAATCCACTATATCGGGTTAGCAGAAGATTCCATACAAGCAAGGTCAGGACCAAGGCAGACCACAGGATTAGGGAGCTGAAAATATCAACATGAAGCTAGAGAGAAAAAAAGGTAAGGATTCAGGTCCAACACAGGTGTAAGTGAAGACAGGCAAGGAGAGAAAAAACAGGGAAGAAGCAGTGTGTGAACAAACAATAGCCCAGATTTTCTACAACTGATGAAAGGCATCCGTACATATCACAAGCTCTGTAGACCCTCCAGAAATAATGACAAAGATAGTCACCCCCACAGCATCAAATTTAAAGAGTGCTGATAACCAAACAGAAATTCATAAAAGCAAGCAGGTAAAAAAGTATACTTTACCTTTAAAGGTGAGCGATATCATAGAATAATGAAACCTAGGAGAAAATGAAATGGTAGCTTTCACAGTCTAGGAAACCAAGTGTCAATGTAGGATTCTATAAGCAATAAAAATATTCTTTAAGAAGACGAATTGTAAGTGTTCTCTCTCCCTCACAAACACACACACACTGATGAAATTCATCACCAGCAAGTGTGCACTAAGAGAAATAATATTAAAAGTTCTCCAGGCAGAAAAAATAGAACTCCAAAGTGAAACAGTATTATAGGAAATAAGGAGGAGCAAAGAAAGGTCATTATGTGAGTAAATATAAGAGAATATTGACTGCATCATCATTGTAGAAACAAAAAAATCATATTTTATGGCGTTTCAAGTATATGTAAAATTAACGTAATGTAAATATAAGGTAGAAGTTCAAGGGGAGAAATGAAGTGAAAGTATTCCACAAATCCTGCAGTATAAGGGAAGTAATAGAATTCATACTTTGCATTCGCTGTTAGTAATTATTAACACTGTATCAACTCAGGGCTGCATAGTGGAAGCTGTGTGATAGTCAATAAAAGAGAAAGGAAATACAGACTTAACAACCTCACAGAGAAAAGTGGAATCACAAAAAATATTGGAACGTTCTCATAAAGAGAAAAAGGGCCATAAGAAGTATGAATCAAAAGACGGTAACAAGTATTGTACTCCATGTCACCGTGAGGTTGAATCTAATATTATTGATTTATTTAAATTCAAGTGCTTAACGGATAGTGTGTAGTATTAGTTTCAGAGTAGTTTCACTTTAGTGATTCACCAGTTACATATAAACCTCAGTCAGTGTTCATTACATCCAGTGCCTCCTTACTGGACATCTCCCAGATACCCCATCCCCCACCCACTGCCCCTCCAGGAACCCTCAGTGTGTTTCCCATAGTTAACTGTCTTTTATGGTTTCTCTCCCTTTCTGATGTTGTCTTATTTTACTTGGCCCTCACTTCCCGTATGGGGATCTACTTATTTTGATACCACATATGAAAATAATTTTAAACGGGTCAGGGTTAAAATTATAAGTGTGTAAATAGAACACACAAATGAATAAATATATGCATCCACACGGTCCCCTCTTTTACTTTGTTTTTTTTTTTAAAGTTCGCTCCATGCCCACTGTGGAGCCCGACACGGGGCTTGAACTCACGACACTGAGATCAAGACCTGAGCTGAGATCAAGAGTCAGGGGCTTAACTGACTGGGCCACACTGGCACCCCCTCCTAGTGCCCTGTTCTTGAAATGTGCATACTGCTTTCCTTTCCCGTTCTTCGAATATACCCTAAGGATACCGTCTTGACATAGAATTGTGGTGATAAGACCCTTTGGATGAAAGACCTCAATGTGAGACAGGAATCCATCAAAATCCTAGAGGAGAACATGGGCAGTAACCTCTTTGACATCGGCCACAGCAACTTCTTTCGAGATACATCTCCAAAAGCTAGTGAAACAAAAGCAAAAATGAACTTTTGGGACTTCATCAAGATCAAAAGCTTCTGCACAGCAAAGGAAACAGTCAACCAAACAAAGAGGCAACCCACAGAATGGGAGAAGATATTTGCAAAGGACACTGGAGATAAAGGGCTGGTAGCCAAGATCTAAAAAGAACTTCCCAAACTCAACAACGAAAAAAGAAATAATCAAGTCAAAAAATGGGCAGAAGACATGAAAAGACACTTCTCCGAAGAAGACATACAAATGACTAACAGACACGTGAAAAAATGTGCATCATCATTAGCCATCAGGGAAATTCAAATCAAAACCACATTGAGATACCACCTTACACCAGTTAGGATGGCAAAAATGGACAGGGCGAGAAACAACAAATGTTGGAGAGGTTGTGGAGAAAGGGGAACCCTCTTACACTGTTGGTGGGAATGCAAGTTGGTACAGCCACTTTGGAAAACAGTGTGGAGGTGCCTCAAAAAGTTAAAAACAGAGTTACCCTACGACCCAGCAATTGCACTCCTGGGTATTGACCCTAAAGACACAGATGTAGTGAAAAGAAGGGCCATACGCACCCCAATGTTCATAGCAGCAATGTCCGCAATAGCCAAACTGGGGAAAGAGCCGAGATGCCCTTCAACAGATGAATGGATAAAGAAGAAGTGGTCCATATAGACAATGGAATATTGCTCAGCCATGAGAAAGGTGAATACCCAAATTTTACATCAACATGGATGGGACTGGCGGAGATGATGCTACGTGAAATAACTCCAGCAGAGAAAGTCAATTATCCCAGGGTTTCACTTATTTGTGGAACATAAGGAATAGCATGGAGGACCTTAGGAGAACGAAGGGAAAAATGAAGGCGGGGGAGGGAATCAGAGGGAAAGATGAACCATGAGAGACTATGGAGTCTGAGAAACAAACAGGGATTCGGAGGAGAGGGGAGAGGGGGGATGGGTTAGCCCGGAGGTGGCTATTAAGGGGGGCACGTGCTGCATGGAGCACTGGGTGTTATACGAAAACAATGGATCATGGATCACCACCTCAGAAACTAATCAGGTATGTTGCGGCAACTAACAGAACATAATACAATTTTTTTTAAAAAGAGTCTTTGGAAGCTGTATATGGCTGAACTCACTTAAATCCTCTGTATAAACTGTTTTTAATCTGATGTTAATTACCATACATTATCACATCATTAGTTTTTGAGGTAGTGTTCCCTGATTCATTGTTTGCATACAACACCCAGTGCTCCATGCAGTACATGCCCTCTTTAATACCCATCACCGGGCTAACCCAGTCCCCACACCCCTCCCCTCTAGAACCCTCAGTTTGTTTCTCAGAGTCCATAGTCTCTCTGTACAAACTTTAAAGAATTGATGGACTGGCGTGGATATCTCCTAGTCTTTTGGACGCGGTAAAAAAGACTCGTAAATAAATTTCCTTGCTTCTTAACCTGCAACCCACCAATCTGAGGTGATCCACCTCTTTCTTGGGTTTATTCCTGCCCTCCTCTTATGGGGGGGTGGTGGTGCTAGGTTCAGATTACACACAGGAGGTTCCTCGAATAAGGAAGCAACACAATGGCATGAAACACAATGATGACAGAATACACACTTTGGTTAATGTGTACTAGTAATGTAAACTAGTATTTGACAAAATTACTCACTCGAATAAGCCTTAACAGGCTTCAAAGGAAGTAAGAATCGGTTGCCTGACAAGAGGAAAGTTAATGTAGGATTCAACATTAAAAAGAACGGAAAAATCTCGGACCAAGCCATACTCTGGTAGGTAACTTATGCTGAAAGAAATCATACTGAAAACCAGAAAATAGCTTTAATCCAATATTAATGAAGGTGGCCCACAACTTGTACTGAATGCAGATGAAGTCATGCTTGAGGATAAGGTATAGTCTAAAGTGCATAAACAAGAGAAGAAAGGGTGGATAAGAATTACTTCAAACTCTACGCCAACAAACAAAAAAAAAAAAAAGGAAGAAGCTATTAAAAAAAGGATCCAATGATCAGTGCCTGGATAGCTAAGCTGGATATGCATGTGACTCATAGTTTTGGCACAGTTTATTGAGATCAAGCCAAGCGACAGGCTCCACGCTCAGCATAGAGTCTGCATGAGATCTTCTCCCTCTCCCTCTGCCCCTTGCCCCACTTGGGCAAGCTCGCTCTCTCGATCTTTCTCTCTAAAATAAACTGACAAAAATTTTTGAAAAAGAATATCCATGGTGCGGGGGTGGCTCAGTTGGTTAAGTGTGTGCCTTTGGCTCAGGTCATGGTCCCAGGGTGCTGGGATCGAACCCCACATCGGGCTCCGTGCTTGGCGGGAGGCCTGCTTCTCCCTCTCTCACTCCCCCTTCTTGTGATCCTGCTCTTGCTATCTCTCTCTCTGTTCTGTCAAATAAATAAATAAAATCTTAAAAAAAAACAGCCAATGGGAAAAAGATAGTCTCTTCAACAAATGGTGTTGGGAAACCTGGACAGCAACATGCAAAGGGATGAAACTGGACCATTTTTTTCACTATATACAAAAACAAATTCCCAATAGACTAAAAACCTAAATGTGAGACATGAAGCTATTAAAATCCTACGGGAGAATACAGGCAGTAACCTCTTTGACATTAATCATACAATTTTTCTACATATGTCTCCCAAAGCAATGGAAACCAAAGCAAAAATAAAGTATTTGGACTTCAACAAAATGAAAAGCTCCTCCACAGCAAAGGAAGTAATCAAGAAAACTAGAAGGCAACCTATGGATAGGGAAAAGATATTTGCAAATGACATACCTGATAAAGGGTTAGTATCCCAAATATATAAAGCTCTTATGATACAGAATCCCCCAAACACAAATAATCCAGTCAAGAAATAGGCAGAAGGAAACAGACGTTTCTCCAAAGAACACATACACAAATGGCCAACAGACACGTGAAAAAATGCTCCACATCCCTCGCTATCAGGGAAATACAATTCAAAAGCACAATGAGATACCTCCTCACACTCGTCAGAATGGCTAAATTTAACAAGTCAGGAAGTGACAGATGTTGGTGAGGATGGGCAGATAGGGGAACCCTCTTACACTGCTAGTGGGAATGCAAGCTGGTACAGCCACTCTGGAAAACAGTAGGGAGGCTCCTCACAAAGTTAAAAATAGATCTACCCTACGATCCAGCAATTCCACTACTAGGTAATTACCCAAAGGATACACCCGTAGTGATCTGAAGGGCCACCTGCACCACAATGTTTATAGGAGGAAAGGCCACAGTAGCCAAAATACTGAGAGAGCCCAGATGTCCATCAATGGATGAATGCATAAACAAGTGTGGTGTATATATATATATACAATGGAATATTACTCAGCCATCAATACACTGACATCTTACCATTTGCCGCAACATGGATGGAACTAGAGGGTATTATGCTAGACGAAACAAGGCCTTCAGGGAAAGACTATTATCATATGATTTCACTCCTATGTGGAAATTGAGAAACAAAGCAGAGGATCATAGGGGAAGGGAGGGACAAGTAAAATAAGAGGAAATCAGAGAGAGGGACAAACCATACAAGACTCTTGACTATAGGAACAGGGTTACAGGAGGGGATGTGTGGGGGGAATGGGATATCTGGGTGAGGGGCGTCAAGGAGGACACTTGCTGTAAAGAGCACTGGGTGTTCTATGCAACAGATGAATCGCTAAATTCTACCTCTGAAAGTACTACTACACTACATGTTCATTAATGAAATTTAAATAAAAAAATACTAGACGTCCCAGGCTCAGCAATCAGATAACAAAAAGAAACAAGGGCATCCACACCGGCAAGGAAGAAGTCCAACTTTCGGTATTTGCAGAAGGCAACGATCCTCTATGTGGAAACCCCAAAAGACTCCACCAAAATATTGCTAGAACTGTTACACGCATTCAGTAAACGCACAGGACACAAAGTCAAGGTACAGAAATCCGTTTCATTTCTATACACCAACAATGAAGCAACACAAATAGAAATTGAGGAGTCAATCCCATTTACAATTGCAAAAACCACATAATACCTAGTTATAAACCTTACCAGAGAGGTGAAAGCCCTGTACCCTGACAACTATAGAACACTGGTGAAAGAAACTGAAGATGACACAAAGAAATGGACAACTATGCCATGCACATGGATTAGAAGAATAAATATTGCTAGAATGTCTATACTACCCAAAGCAATCTACACATTTAATGGCATCCCTATCAAAATACCACGAGCATTTGCCACAGAGCAAGAACAAATAATCCTAAAATTGGTATGTATCCACCAAAGACCCAGAAGAGCCAAAGCAACCTTGAATAAGAAAAGCAAAGCTGGAGGTATCACAATTCTGGACTTCATGTTATATTACAAAGGTGTAGTGATCAGAACAAGATGGCACAGCCACAAAAACAGCCACATCGATCAGGGGAACAGAATAGAAAACCGAGAAAGGAACCCACCCCTATATGGTCAACTCCTGTTTGACAAGGCAGGAAAGACCATCCAAGGGCAAAACACAGTCTCTCTGAGAAAGGGTGTTGGGGAAGCTGGACAGCAACACGCAAAAGAATGAAATTGGACCGCTTTCTTACACCATACACAAAAATAAATCAAAATGGATCAAAGACCTAAATGTGAGTCCTGAAGCCATCAGAATCCTAGAGTAGAACACAACCTCCTTGACAGCAGCCCTAGCACGTTCTTTCTAGATATGTCTCCTGAGGCAAGGGAAACAAAAGCAAAAATAAACGACTGGGACTTCATCAATTAACAAGCTTCTACTCAGCTAAGGAAACAAACAACACAAAGAAAAGGCAACCTGTGGGATGGGAGAAGATATTTGGAAATGACACATTTGATAAACGGCTACTATCCAAAACATATAAAGTGCCTATAAAACTCGACACCCTCCAAATGAAGAATGCAGTTAAAAAATAGGCAGAAGGTAAGGATGGACATTTTTCCAAAGCAGACATCCAGACGGCCAACAGACACGTGAAAATATGCTCAACATCACTGATCGTCGGGGAAAAGCCAATGAAAAACTACAATGAGATATCACACCTATCGCAATGGCTTATGTCTCTGCCTTTAAGAGTGTTTTAAAAGATTTCATTTAGTTATTTGTCAGAGAGAGAGTGAGCACAAGCAGGCGAACTGGCAGGCAGAGGGAAAAGCAGGCTCCACGCTGAGCAAGGGGTCTGATGCTGAGCAAGGAGCCCGATGCTGAGCAAGGAGCCCTGTGCTGAGCTAGGAGCCTGATGCGCGACTCTTTCCCAGGACCCTGGGATCATGACCTGAGCCAAAGGCACCGGCTTAACCAGCTGAGCCACCCAGGGATCCCACCTTTAAAAGCTATTCAAGAAAGTTCAGAAATTTTACAGGAGATCTCTGTTGTTTTTGTTTCTCTTTTGCCATGGAGCTTGTGACATGAGTTACACTTCTCTCTATAAACTGCGCCAATTTGCTTTAGGGTTAGAGTTATATTTTTCTATAGCACTGTAAATTCAGTGTGCTAGTATATTAAGAATTGAAATGTTTGTATTACCTGTCCCCCATACTTAAATTTAAATCTTTCTTTCCAAATCAGTGATTTCATCTGAAAAACTGTGTGATGTCTGTGTGCCACAGTTTGGAAAACCTTTCCTTCAAAAGAAGGATAAAACCCAAGTCAAAAAAAAAAAAACAAAAAAAAACAAAAAACAAAACACAAAACCTTCACCTCGAAAAATAAGAAGAAATTACTATAAACTTTTATGTAAACATCAGATTACCAGTATCATCATCATGTACCTGTCAGTTTTCCTGGCCAACATTTTCAGGAGTATTTCCTTTGAGAAAGAGCAAGGACATCTAAATTGGAACTAAATCCCAAAATCTACTGCTTATTAGAGTGAGACGTAAGTTTTGGGTACACTGTGACCCACCTTTTTGTGAAGATTAAATGAGGTTATAAATGTATGGAAACCAGGAGAAAGAAGTGGCTAACATAAATAAGAGTTTTAATACTAACTCTTGTTTTTTAAAAAGCCCAATAAATGGACCTATGCTCGTCACGGGAGAGAAGTCGAGGTTGGCCAGCTATTCACAATCAGACAGCACAGATCAAAATTATGTAGTTAACGGAGCCATGACCTTTAGCTTTCTGGGTATAGAAGATTCGTGTAAGAGTATAGAAACTGGAGCAGGTAGCTTTTGGAGTGACAGCATCATTAGAGGTGTCTTGCAGGGAAGATGGGCCCCTCACAAAATTTCAAAGGATGGGAACCTGGAGGTGTCCCTTCAGTTACCTGCCATTTAGGGAGGGTCCGACTGCAAAAGAGAGAGGCGATCCAGACACAGCTGAACACGGGCAAGTCTAGTCCTACGGTACTCCCAGCCTTCCAGAGTCTTCAGTTCCAGAGAAGCGGAAAAGAGGTTTTACATACCAACTCATTTTATGAAGCTAGTATGGCCTTGATACCAATATCCAAGACAGTATATAAAAGTGTCTGCTAATGACACTCATGAGGATAGTCGTAAAACTTCTAAACAAATTATTAAGAAGTAGAGTATTCAGAAAGATAATATATCATGACCATGCCCTCCCGGTAATGTATGGTTGGTTTAAACATAGGACAATATGTAACTAATTCATCACATTCACAGATTAATCAAGGGAAATCCTACCCTCATCTGAATAAACGTACTGGAAGTGTTTATTGGAAGTCAACATATTTTCAATAGAAATATTCATGGTAAACGAGAGTAAGAATGGAACTTCCTTTCCATCACAGTAAATAGACAAAATGTTAAATATTATCTAATTCATCAGGAATAAGACAAGGCTGTCCATCATGGTCAGTTCTTTCAACATTGTACTGGGTGGGTCTGTCCAATGTTGTCAAAGGAGAAAAAGAGGGGAAAGGTTTAAAATGGCAGAGAGAAACTGTCAGTGTTCAAAGATGGTGTCATTGTGTCTGTTGAAACTCAAAACGGAGGTCGATGTACACTTATTAAAGCATACGTAGCACGGTTGCTGGACAGAAATTCAATGTATAGATATATCTGTGTATATCAGCTCAATCGGACTATAACATTTCAAAAAGTGACCTAATTTTGATAGCATCGACTACTCAGAATAAGTTTTCCTTTAAAGGTTTATTAATTTAAGAGAGAGAGAGAGAGAGGGAGGAACGGAGGGAGGGAGGGAACAGGAGCAGAGGGACAGAATCGTTCAAGCTGACTTCCTGAGGAGCATCGAGCCAGACTCGGGGTCCTTCCCATGACCAATGAATTATGACCTGAGCTGAAACCAAGAGTCAGCTGCTTAAGGGACTGAGACCCAGGCACCCCCTACTTGGGATAAGTTTAACACAGATTTCAAAAGATTCTTTGTGGAACGTCTGTAACACTTTATTGAGAGAACTACAACAGTGAAGTACCCCACATAAGAGTAGTCTGCATGTTTCAGCTTGTCCTTGTTTAAATCTGGAGTAGTCCTTCACCTGTAAGGTAGATGTAACAGTTAGAAATACTACTCAGCAGAATCGTATGTCGACTAAATTCATGGTACAGGAAGGACATTATAGTTTTCATTTTATAAGATAGAATTCCAAGCGTATATTTTACCAATATTTTTTGAACACACCCCACTTTCTATTGGTACAACACTACAAAAGGACAGTTCAGGTTCACAACACACAAAATGAAATGAGCCTATTAAAAGGTAGTTTAAAATGGAGAGCAAAAGGCGAATGCAGGTTTACAAAAACTCCAAACAACATGCAAAGAGCTGAAAAACAAAAATGTACACGTAAGTATCACTTAAAGGCCTCAACGTGAAAAAATATTGTGAATATATGATGCCGAAGGAATAATGCCAAGTTGGTTACTGCTTAAGTGATGGGAGTAGAGCAATGAGGACCACATGTAAGTTATTCTTTGTTCTGGTTAAGCGGAAAGCTGTTTTTGTCAGCTAGTGTTTCCCTTACGTCATTGATTCAGTAGGGTAACCGTTTGCCTTAACGGTGTTGGCCTTAATGGCTTTCCAGTCTCTCGAACAGATTATATGGTCACACACTTCACACCTGTCAAATGGGTAAAATTAACAAAGCAGGAAACGAGATGTAGGTGAGGATGTGGAGAAAGGGGAACCCTCTTACGCTGTTGGTGGGAATGCAAACTGGGACAGTCGCTGTGGAAAACAGTATAGACGTTCCTAGAAAAGTTAAAAATAGAACTACCTTGTGACCCAGCAGTTACACTATGAGGTTTTTACCCGAGGCACACAAAATTACAGACTGAAAGGGTACAAACACGCCAATGTTTAGATCAGCAGTTTCAACAATAGCCAAACTATGGAAAGAGCCGAAATGTCCACTGATCGATGAACGGATAGAGAAGACGTGTGTGTGTGTGTGTGTGTATGTGTGTGTGTGTGTGTGTGTGTGTGCAGAATATGACTCAGCCATGAAAATGAATGAAATCTTGCCATTTGCAATGATCTGGAAGTCCTCGTGTATATCATGCTAACGAAAAAAGTCAGTCAGAGAAAAACAAATAACATGATTTCACTCATAGGTAGAATTTAAGGAACAAAACAGATGAACATATGGGACAGAAAAAAAGAGAGAGGGAAGCCGACCGTGAGACTCTTAACTATGGAGAGGAAACTGAGTGTTGATGGAGGAAGATGGGTCGGGGATGGGCTAAATGGGTGATGGGTGTTAAGGAGGGTACCGGATGTGATGAGCACTGGGTATTATAGGTAAGGGATGAATCCCTAAATTCTACTCCTGAAACCAGTATTTCACTATGCGTTCACTACATAGAAATTAAACAAACATTTGAAACCAAAAACTGGAATAGGGGTCCAGATCGCCATAGAGAAACAGAAACAGCAACCATTGTGTTTTGTTGTTCCCGGTGGCAGCCAAATTTCAATTCACATGTTAAAATTTGACCAAAGATGTTATCTGATAAAAAAAATCATGCAAAATGCAACATCTTTGTATTCTATGTAACCAACAGAACCCCAGAATACAAATATCAGCATTAAAAATGATTGTAATATATCAGAATTCAATTCAATATATATATGAGTAAAGATGGGTTCAGAAGTTAAGGGACTGTAAGAAAATCACACATGTTATATTTCAGCCGCGGGTAGAACCTACCTCAGTTCCTCAGCATATTTCATACAAACTGATATTCAATCCAAATGAATTCTTTGTTTGATAAAAGCAGAACTTACAGAAGGTTCTGAATATTATTAGCAGTTCGTTGAAGTATTTATACTCAAAAAAAGAAAATGGTTTCATATTGTATGATTTAATAAGGCTTTGACCCAATTTGTTTCTATCTCTACTTGTGTATAAGTCAGACCGGCAGGATGTTTGAACTACTTGGGAAAGTAATCTTCATATGCAACCCCTGTTAGAAATGTATCATTAAAGTTATATCTGCATACGTAAAGATATAATATTCAGGAAAAGACCCTCATACTTTGCACTGTCATTGGATAACATACCTGCTTCCGGCATTTTAATGGGCTCTAAGATGGGTAGACTTGGCCCCTTGAATCAGGGTCATCTTCAGTTATAACCCCAGCCTTTGCCTGAGGCAGCTCCTGGAGATCAGCTTCCAGGTCCTGTCCTTAAAACACAAAGGTAATCGATTTAAGCAGTAAATATGAAATATAAACCAATAAAAGCCTATAGGCTAGGGTGATAAAAAAATGTGATGGGAAAATGCATTTCACACCCTTGTTTTCCTGTAGTACGATTTGCTTTATTTCAAGGGACATTCTAAAGATAAAGCCCACTGCACTTCATTTCCTTTCTATTACCACAGTGTTCTTAGAATAGAGAGCATCAGCTACATGTGGGAAATCAAGTCTACACCACGGATAAGATTTTATTTAAAAAGTACAACGTAGTATTCTGAAGGATAAGCTGAGTGTATTCGTGGGCCTCTAACAAATCCTATACTAGTGACATCCATTCGGTAGTAGGGCAATCTGCAGGGTATTTTGTCCAATTTTACCCGTTCGATTTAAGTGCAAAGTCCTTCTATGTATAACTTAGGATAAAGCAGTCATGTATAGAGCAAAGTTGCAAAAGTAACAGCAAAACAGTAGTGATTAACAGCCCCACTTCTGTCTGGCAATGAGACAGTAGGGACAAGTAGGGTGGAAAGAAATTAATGGACTTTGTCGTCAGTCGTATTGTGGAAACCTCTTAACAGCGAATTCCTAACACACTCCATGGCCTGAACGGTGTCAATAATTCACTACAAGTACTTGATGAAGATGTTCCATTTGGAAGACATTCATTTCTTATTTCATGATCGTTTTAAGATCCTTTTGATTTTCCTAATCGTAAAAGTACTTCAACACCTTTTAAGGCCACGTAAAAATCATATTAATGTAGTGACCCTAATGCCAGTTTCCTGAATGATTAATCAGACAGTGGCTATCATTCACTGAGCTCTTTTCTGGAGTCTCTCTCCTGCTCCACTGAACTGGACTGATTCCTGTGCCACTAATAAGCTACTTTACAGTACAGACACATTTGACTACTAAGCATTCGATACAAAACCATTCACTTGTTTGTAAGAAACACAGATGGTAGGAAGAACACAAACCTCTGTAAAATTGCTTATTTTAAGTAATCTCTACACTCAGTATGGGCCTTGAACTCTCGACCCCGACACCGAGAGTCACATGCTCTACCGACTGAGCCTGCCAGCTTCCCCAAGAACGCAAACTTTGTACTGACCTACGAGGTATATCTCCATGTGTCAAGCAGTCTTTGGCAAGCCACAATCTGATCCTTAGTTTTCTCATTTATAAAATGGGGCTCCCAACCGTATGCAAACTGGCTTTATTCCACGTTACAGGATATGTTGACATAGCACTCTGCCTATGCTGTTGACTAGTGCTTACGGTTTTGATGAAATGAGTGACAAGGACACACAAAAATGTTCTAAGAAGAACAAATTAAACTAGGGAAGCGATGTATAGTTTTGTAGTTAAACATTTTCCTCTAATTTAGAGAGGACAGTATTTTCAAGCACACCGATTAATTCTCGAGGAAAAAGGGAAATTCGGTACAGTGAAGGTACAGGAAGCTGCACACTATACACTCTTCACATTTTCAACCCGTTTTCGGGAAATGACTGAGAGTCTCTTCCAATGTTTTCTTTCCTCCTGTAATGGTTTGTCATAACGCATGATGCCCACATACACCCCCTGCCCCCACAGTCATTCTCCTTCCCTTTCCCTTCACCTTGTGCCACAGGTCCTGGTTCAACTTCCTTCCCTTGGTCAGGTAGAATATCCTGACTCTCTGGTGGTGCCTCCTTTTTTGTAGGTTGCTCATCACTGGGTTGCTGCTCCTAAGGGTGTGTGTGTGGGTGTGTGTATGTGGGCAAATAAAAAGTTGGGTTGTTAATACATGCTAACAGTATAAACATACATTATACATTTTGATATCAAATAAAGAATAATCATAAAGACACTCCCACATCATGATTCTATGCGCTTATTCTTAAAAGTGACTCTTTCCACAGAGCAGCTACTCCAACAAAAGGTCGCCACAAGCACTTTGGAGTCTCTTGTAAACTATGCTGGGATGGATATGCACAATCTGTCGTTAATAAGCATGACAAAGTAGCCATAGGGTGTATTTACACGGGCAACAGAAATATGGAAGCCTTCTGGTTCAATGTTTCCCTCCCTTTATCAGCAGAGGAGCTTTTATCACTGCATCTGTAGGCCTGCAGCTCAGCAAAGTTTTCAGTGCAATAAATGGACGGTAATGGAAAACATCCAACATGGATGTATTGACACCCACCTGCTGTTTAGACCCTGGATCATCATTTCTTTGCATGGATCTGGATCTGACTCGGGCACTCATAGCTCACCCTGAAAGGAGAATACCGGTATTTGGAAAATGTACTCTAAAGGAGAGGCATACCACGTCCAACCAAGGCCAAAGGCTTAAATTTTTTTTTTTTACTTTGAAAACACTCTGAGAGCCAACCTA
This sequence comes from Zalophus californianus, assembly GCF_009762305.2. Taxonomy (NCBI): domain Eukaryota; kingdom Metazoa; phylum Chordata; class Mammalia; order Carnivora; family Otariidae; genus Zalophus; species Zalophus californianus. The sequence continues at coordinate 83,983,824 of NC_045612.1, forward strand.
CCATCAGTAGAGTGTACAAGCTGTGGTCACACCAAAGACACGGGCTGCAAGATCATTTACATCAGCCAGGCTGGCCGTGAAATCGCCTTATGGACAGGCTAAAGACGAGGCTTAGCCTCACGCCTGCATTCCCCACTATAAAGGTATTTGAGAAAACAGTGCTGGACATTCAAACCTGAGTCACTACTGCTTTGGTCACATTCCCATTTACTAGGCTCATTTTACCGCCTTAAATAACGTTTGGCTGAAACGCAGGGAAAGAAACAATCCTCTGCATACGGCCTCGGTCTGTGTTCGCACTCCAAGGGTTCAGGCGTGTAGTCGCAAACCAGACCCACGGGCCGGCTCCTGCCTCGACCACCGCACGGTGCACGACAAAGCTCGCGGACCCACTCAAGCCCCCAGCGTTCCCCGCTACCTGGCCTTTTCTATACCGCCTTGTCGGCTCCCTGCCCCGGGTCCCACAGAGGATCCTGGACTCCGTGCTCTGCTGGCAGCTGCAGGTGCTCCAGGACTCCAAGATCTCCACTAACCGCCCCGCCCCGCCCGCGCCGGGCCTTGGCCCGTCTTCCCCTCCGCTCCTCGACCCACCATCCTCACTTGCCCTGGCCCCACCACGAGGACGAGCGCCATGGCGGCCGCGACGCCTGTGAGGAGAAGGGCGCTAGCTCCTCGCCACTTCCACCTAGGACGCCACAGATCTACCGTCCCCACCTGCCCGCGGCCCACTGACTCCCTCCCCATTCTCGCTCACACTTAAACTCCTGGAAGGACTGATCTGGGGACCTACCAGTTGAATTCTCCTAGCGAGAAAGCTCACCGCACAAAGAACACGCCGCCTCGATGGATCTCACCTCAGCTCGCAGAGCGTGGGCAGCAATGCGCATGCCCAGTAACAGTTGCTCACAGCAAGGACACGCGCACTGTTCGCTCACAGCAAGGAGCATGCGCACAGCCTTGGGTGCGTGTAGGGTGGGTTGAGGTTTTCCCACCTATGCTGCTGCAGAGACTCGCAGCCCCGCGCGTCAGCGGAGGAGAAGAAAAGGGGCTTGAGCGGTCTGTTTTGCACACCACCCAATCTCTCCTATGCAGCCTGATACTTTGGGGACAGAGAGCCGCACATCACCATTAGTGCCCAAAGTTTATCAGAAAGATTACAATGATGAAAATAGATATTAATTATTTTAATACCTATTTTATTCGTTTTGATTATTCATTTCCTTTTATGCTCTGGATTTTCTGTCATACTTGAATGTATTTGCTCACCTCTGCGTGAAAACACATTAATAGCTTTTTGCTTTTTTTGCCGTGTAACTGCACATTTAAATCACTGGATTGTTTACTAATTTTTTGTATGTATCTGCAGTCATTCAGTGTTCGGTTCAGAAACTTCTGTAGATATTGGTCCTGAGATTTAAGCCCAGTCCACTGTCACGTTAGTGTTCAGTAATGGTGTCTATGCTGCTCATATATTATGCTTCCCAAATATCATGTAAACAACTTGATAAGTAAAGTTGACTTTATTGAATAACACTGTCGGGGAAAGTACTACCTGGACAGAGCCTTAGCAGATTATTGGAAGAGATATTTATTCAGATTTCGAAGTTGGTGTAGAACAGGTCATTCAATGTTGGGGGAGGGTGTGATTAAGATTGGGTAAAAAAAGTGTTAGAATGGTTTAGGTTTGGTGGATACAGCAAGGCAAGAACATTAAGACAAAGTTTCAAAGCTTCTTGGGGTTGAAAAATGTCATTTTGCACTTTTTATTGAAGCGTTGATGGATCTTCAGGTAGTTCCTGCAATGGACAATAAAGTTATTTTTCAACTTTTATCTTCCTAGGCAACAGATTCTTGTGATAGGAAAGTTATGTTGATGAAGCCCATAGAATCATAAACTCCCGTTAATGTAGCTAGTAAGTTGTGTGTGTGTGATTTCTCTTATTATTTGCTTCTACGTAACTTATCAGTTGAGTGTTTCAGGTAGTATATGGAAATGAAGGAAAGGAAGAATACCCTGATGAGCAAGTAGCTTTTTGTAATTAAATTAGAATACATTTTTAAGCTGACTCATATATTCCATTCAACTGGGCCTAACTTAAAGAAATACCTTGAATTCTGAAAGGGAGGGGTGTGTGTGTGTGTGTGTGTGTGTGTGTGTGTGTGTGTGTGTGTGTGTGTTTGTAAAAACAGTTTGGAAAGGAGTTGTGGTTCTTCTTTTTTAAAAGAGAGCAGTCACAACTCCTAGTCTTTTATTTAGTCTATCATATATGTATATTTTTTTTCCTCAGCAAACACACTATCATTACTACCAAATTTTACTTTCTTACCATCCTAATTGCTATTCCTAGTGCAGTGCACTCAGGAAGTAACAAAAAATACTGGGAGATAGTTACTTTTTCTCCTCACACCTAACTAGCATATGGCAAAATTCATTTCATCCAATGCCTGGATGGCTTATGGGTCATGAGAACCTGGGCTTTGTTGATTTCTAAAGTGTTCCCTTCCGACTTCAAGGGGCAGACTTCAACCTGATGCCAATATTTAACTTCCTGTATTGCTCCTGTGGACTTTAAGCCCTGACCAACTCAATGAATTTATATGTCCATATTTGAATTTGGATGAAAGGAAGTTGTGAGGTAGCTCTTGTGATACACTGGATGCCACAGAAAGTATAGAAGACATTGTGGAGATAAGAAAAATTGCCTGACAGGTGACCCAGGAACTTTCTCTGGCTGCTAAGCAAGGAGCTACCGCCAGACTGACAGCAGGCCCTCTTTCTGCAGGACGGCTGCAACTTCCCACAAGAACAGAGGCTTCCTTTCATCCAACCAAGAGAATCTAAGAACAAGCTTAAAACCCCACAGGACTGAGGGGCCGTGTTCACAGATTCTGGGCAGTGGCATTTCCCAGAGGCCCCTAAAGTGCTGACATCTAAGTTTAACCTGCTTGGTGCTTAAGGTCAAATTTATTCCCCGCCATGTGCAGTGCAAACCACACACTTGCCTCATAAAATGGGAGCACAGTGGGGAAACGGGGTCCCTTAGCTACAACCCAACAATGTATGGCATTCAGCTGCACCCAGCCCAAGCCCAGCTCTCCACAAGATGCCAGCAGTACAAGAAGCCATATATATGCACCTGCTGACTCTTGCTTGTGAGTTCCCATCTTTACCAAGTGACACCTACATTTGCAAAACACTGTTATCTGAATTGTTTTAAAGTTTTATTTTAATCCCAGTTAGTTAACATACAGTGTTTTATTAGTTTCAGGTGTACAATATAGTGATTGAACCGTTTCATACATCACCCACTGTTCATCATGACAAGTGCACTCCTTAAACCCCGTATCTGAATTCTAATGTGAAACTTTGCAGATGGAGCTTATATTTCATCAGCAACTATACATTTGTGTAGCCCTGTGGCTCATATCAAAGATGTCCTTTGTGTCTGACAACACCGAATTCCATGAGGACAAAAATGGAGTTTCTCACATGTATTTGCATGTACTTCTATAACAGCATTTATTGGTCATTGGGAATTTTCCAGTAAAAAGACTAGTGTTTTCCACACTGTGATTTGTAATCCATAGTGGGTCATGAGGTTAATGTTGTCAGTCATAAGCAGCATTTAAAGAAATGAGGTAAAATAAAACAGAAAATACCAGAGTGGCCTGCATATACAATATACCCATAGACCACACATACACACACACATTTGTGTGCCTACTGAATTATATCAATATGCATATTGTTCATGCACTGGGATACAAAAGTTTGAAGGTCTCTACTTTAGAGGGTATCAGACAAATGCCTAGAGGCCATTCCTTCAGACATACATGAGGATGATGGGTTAAGACCTGCTCAGAATAAGTTCACTGTGTTCAGTAGCTTTCTATATAATGCTGGAAATTGTCAGTGTAGTTTAAGTTGGTTCAGATTTACTATAGGCATTTGACCCTAAGCAAACGCACTTGTGGAATCTTGAGGTTATGAGAAGAGTGATGAGTGGTGAGGGTTTCTCATTCATTATCTCTGTCAATGCCCAATTTTCTATTGTCTCTTTCTACAGCAGTGGTGTGTGTTCATGGGTGTGCTTCTGCTCTTGTCTGATGCTGCCTTGATCCATTCTCTTTTTTCCCTGCCTCTTTATTATGCTATAATGTACTTCATTAGACATCCAGTGATGGTGTCATTTATGTTGTTCAGTGTTGAGTAGAGACACCAGCAAAAGCACCCACCCAAGACTGTCCCTGGGGTGTGACTCCAGATGGGGTTCTGACTGACTGAATTCCCTTGGTGCCTACCCATTTTCTGATTCTGGTTCTCTATATTTTCTGTGGATTCTGTGAGCCACTCAATTTTTCTTCCAATAAATTTGTTTTCTGCAAAGCTAACGTTGGCTGCAACCAAGGACCTGAACTGCTTCAGACTTTAGTACAATGTGTGAGAAGTAGGTAACTGACATTTATAGACATGGTGTGGGTGCAGTGGGGAATCTGGGCTTGATTATGTGGCCTAACTGGGATTGAAAGCAGTAAAAATCCAGTCAGTACTTAGAAATGAGAATTTTCCAGCCAGTGAGAGCAGTGTTTAAATAGTTTATTGAATAATCTCCTAATATACCAAACTCATGACAGTCCTATTACTTCTGGGGAGAGAAGGGATGAGGTAAGTAATTCACCTGGGGATGTTGTTAATAGGGACTTTTAAACTAAAAGAGCCATTTCTTATAAAAAGACTCTAAGCAAAAATGACAAGAAGTTAGCTAATTGTAGAAGAAAAGTCAGTAGTCCATGGAATGAGGTTCCTTTTGAAGGCAGGACTAAGTCGTTGCTGCTGGAGAAGACTAGTAGGAAGGACCTGAAAATTTGAAGGACTGAAGTATAGACAGTTTAATGAAAAATAACCATTGTAAATCTTTAAGCGATCAGTTCAAGATCCACCTGGAAACCTCCATAATCATGCTCCAAGTTTCTCTTTCAGCTGCAGGGCTGAGGTAGTTGAACAAGTTGCAAGTTTGGCACTTGTAGGTTCCCAACCTAAAATGGTGAGTTGAATTCACAACCTCACTAGCTTTTATGTTGACATTAAGGTAAGCAGTGAATTCACATCTGGCTGTAGAGACAATTTTTATTGCAAATCTTACATTTGCTAATAATCTTATCATTTTCCTTTCCATCACATAAGTTTAAAGCTTCTCATGATTGGGTTTGTTTCTTGTGTTGATAACCAATTTAGTTCCAAAACTTGGTTTTTAAAACTTCCTAACTCTTATTTTTAAAATATTTTATTTATTTGACAGAGAGAGAGACAGCCAGAGAGGGAACACAAGCAGGGGGAGTGGGAGAAGCAGGCTTCCCACAGAGCAGGGCCCGACGCGGGGCTTGATCCCAGGACCCCGGGATCATGACCTGAGCCGAGGTCAGACGCTTAACGACTGAGCCACCCAGGTGCCCCAAAAACTTCCTAACTCTTACTAGGAGAAATCTCATTATGATAAGAAAGTAGCTGCAGAAAGACAGAAACTAGTTTAATTCATAAACTGTCCATGTACTGGCAATTTTAAACAAAGGATTCTGAAAGACACCTGGACTTCAGAGATAGTAGGCAGAACCTGAGAAATTCACTTTTTACTCAAAAAAGATCTGTAATTCTGGTTGGCTGCCCTTCATAATAATTTTGTGCTCTGTTAGTTCCACTTAAGTCAATACCTCTCTTTTCTTTAAGGTGCACACTTGTGAGTTTTCTCCTTCAACCATAAGAGGAACATTGACTCTCGTGCTTACCTGCTTGGAGGTAAAAACAAAACAAAACAAAACAAAAACAGCCCATGACTTTGTTGAAGTTCTTATTTAAACCAAGTTTGGGAATCAATGTCTCATTTAAATTATCAGGGTTGTATTATTGGAGGCTTTAGAAGATTCAAGTCCCTCCAACCCCAACCCCAAAGGAACCTTCTCTGGCAGACTGAACAGCCTCTCTTCCCTTGTCTCATGAGGTTATTTTCGTATTGGTTGAGGATGCTGATGCATCCCCTTGCAAGGAAATCTCAATTCTCCTCATGTCTTGACATTCCCTATTATTTCCAAACATATAACTATAGTGGATCCCACTCAGAGGAAATATGGTTATAAGGTTATATCCTGTAGTAGAGTGTTACATAAAAAAAGAAATAGAGGTATTTGCTAATTTGTATCTCATTGTCTGGATAACCTACTTAGGAAAGGATTCTGAAGAGTCTTTCCCAAAGAGGAAAAACGTGATTTAGATCAGGAGAATATTATCAATATGAGTGTCTTTAAAAGAGGTTCTAAACTCAATATAGTATGTCACCCAGCTGATTATATTGGACTCCTTACATCCTCATAGAGTTTGGAATATATCCTGCCTGGTCTGCACTTGTTTTTGTTTTTTTTTTTTTTTTAAAGATTTTATTTATTTATTTGAGAGAGAGAATGAGAGATAGAAAGCACGAGAGGGAAGAGGGTCAGAGGGAGAAGCAGACTCCCCCCGAGCTGGGAGCCCGACGCGGGACTCGATCCCGGGACTCCAGGATCATGACCTGAGCCGAAGGCAGTTGCTCAACCAACTGAGCCACCCAGGCATCCCTGCACTTGGTTTTTCTTTCATTGCCTGTCATACTCCTCAACACACCATCATCTGTGATCTTACTCAATGTTTTATATAATGTAATAGTATCTTGTTTGATATTAGTTCTGAGCAAGAAAATTGTTTTATAGACCACATGGAATTACTGATCTGGTTTTACCATATACCTTATTATCCAAAAGCAGCTGGCTTTCTAGAATATTGGAATAATTTACCAAAGTCCCAGTGGTAGCATCTTATTAGCAACCGAGGATTTTCTCCCTCTTGCATGGAATATAGTTACAACACTATAGTTATTTTTGTTTTGTTTAGGCTCCATTGTTAGGCTCCATGGTTCAGTCTCTGTTCTTAGTCGCCTATGCTGCTCCTCTCTGATTCTTTGGACTATTTTCTCTTTCACCCTCCTTCCACCTCACCCCACTCCCATATGATGTGCTGCTGCTGTTGGTTGCCTAGTGTTTACACCAACTCAGGGATCTTTGCTTCGCCCCTTTTAGATCTGTTCAGTTTTGTTGTTGAATATGCCAGTACAGGGTGCATAGTTCTCTAATACTCTTGCAAAGGGAGAACTGACTTAGAGAAACTCTGAGAAGCAAGTGTGGCTGCATTGTCTTCCAAGTCAAATGATCACAAGAATGGATTTGTAGGTGTCAGTGGTGATACTTCAGAATTAAGTGCTTAGCTGTGTGCAAAGGGGGAGCAAAAGACCAACAGCAGAACACCGGAGTCCTCTATCAAGGAGCCTCCTCAGTGGCATAGAGCTGGAAGGCTTTGCCCGCAAAGACACAGAGGAGGAATCTGAGGAGTCAGCTTGGACCAGGAGCCCTCAGGTGAGGGAAGGCAAGAGCATAAATCCCAAGTCTATGTCCCCCACAAATTTGGAGGGAAAGGCTGCCTTAGCTTCCCCATCCTTTTCCTCATGGAAGGTCAAAATAGGACAAATTTCTTGCCCAGAAAGGAGCCCCTTATCCCTCCACTCCAAAATTGGCTTTCCTTTGAAGAAGAATTCAGAAAGTGGTAAGAACTGTCAAGCCTAGAGCATGGTTGGAGTCTTCTAAGATGGTGGGAATGATGGGCGCCTGGGTGGCTCTGTCAGTTAATCATCTGCCTTCGGCTCAGGACGTGATCCCAGGGTCCTGGGATGGAGTCCCACATTGGGCTCCCTGCTCAGCGGGGAGTCTGCTTCTCCTTCTCCCTCTGCCCCTCTCCCCTGCTCATTCTCTCTCTCCCTCTCTCTCTCTCTCTCTCTCTCAAATAAATAAATAAAATCTTTTAAAAAAATAAAATGGTGGGAATGTGAAATCCACTGTGTGTGTGCCTATACCTAGCCCAGGCTTCCTGGAGGAAGGACTGAAGAATGTTAAGAATGTTACCACCTGGAGGAAGGGTTTGTTGGATCACAGTTGCTGGGAAGCCAAAGCCCAAGAGAGTAATGTCTCCAAATACCCCTTGACTGCTAGGGCTCATTAGCCCCCACGGAGCAGAGAGGAAAAATCCATGCTGTGGCAGCCTTGTCAGCTTCTACAACCTTTTCAGTGGAGAGCCATTTGAAATAGAATAAATTGGCAAGAGTTTTTACTTCACCTTTTGCCTTACCGGAGTAGTGCCAGGGATGAGATCATTGAGAAGTTATCATCTACAACCAGGGATCAATTTTAAAGATATCTGCTTCATTTTATTCCTTTTTTAAAAAAAGATTTCTTTATCTATTTGAGAGAGAGAGAGAGAGAGAAGGGGCAGAGGAGAGAATCTTCAAGCAGACTCCCTGCTGAACAAGGAGCCCAGTGCAGGGCTCAGTCTCACAACCCATGAGATCATGACCTGAGTTGAAACCAAGAGTTGGATGCTTAAATGACTGAGCCACCCAGGCGCCCCCATTTTAATCTTTAAAATCAAGTTTAATTTTTGTTTTCTTTTCCACAGATTTTATTTAAAATTATGTTATCCCCTTTCCAACAGCGTTCCAATATTCACCAGGCTGTGGTGATGGCAATGCACAATACAATGATACCTAGATAGATGAAAGACGGAACTCTTTATTACATTAAGCTCCAAAAGAGAAAAGGCTGCTACACTGGGCCACACAGGGGATTGCTCCCAGAAAAAGGGTAAGAGCAAGCTGGAACTGTAGAAAGCAGCTTTTATATGGCAAGCAGAATGGGGTTAGTTAAGTTTCACGGGTTTCCTGTGGATTGGGTATTTTAAATAATTCTGTGGGCCCACGGAAGAAGGGGATGTCTCTGGATATTTGGCATCTGACAGTAAGTGTTGTAATTCAGGAGTGTTAGAGCCAGATAAGGGAAGGGGTTGGACTTAGCAAACTGTCCTTGAAGGGGAATTGAGAATTTTTAGCCATGATCTCTTAACTGGGACAAAATAGAACTTGTGAAGTATATTACAAACAGGTAGGGAAGCAATTAAAACCTTTCCCCTGCCTTGTTTCACTTTTATTTGTTGGACATTATTAATGTTTTTATATATTTTGCATCTTTATTCAAAATGTCAATCTGTGGATAATACCATATGTGAAGGCTGTGAGTGGGTCAATAAGCGATAGGAAATCAAGTGATAAGAGCCACAATAGGGGATTTAACTGTTAATTACAATTGCCAAAGCAATGTGCCACAAGAAATGACTTTGTAAAGGAGTCAGTCTTTTTCTTTTTTAGTTCATGTAAAATATATTTTGTGAAACCAGGCTCATTTATGGCATAAAACACTACTTATCTTGTCCAAAAAGGAAAGAAAAGAAATCCAGTAACCTGGTTTAAAAAAAGAAAGTTATTGAATTAGGTGATTTAAACAATACGAACTTTTCATTTATGTTATGTTACCAGTAGCACAAATTACAAAGATTTTCTCCTATGTTTCCTTTTCTTTTTATAGTGTTGTGTCCTACACTTAGATTTATGTGCTACTTTGAGTTCTGTATATCTATATAGATATAGATATAGATATAGATATAGATATAGATATAGATATAGATATAGATAAATATGGTGCAAGGTATAAGTCAAAGGTTTTTTTTCGTTTATGGATATCCAACCATTCTATAGCCATTTGTTCAGAAAACTACTTTCTCCGCTGCATTGCTTTTGCACTGTTGTCACAAATCAGTTTTCCATATATCTTTGGGCCTATTCTGGTCTCTGTTATGTTCCATTGATCTGTCTATCACGGTGCTAGCACAGCAATGTCTTGATTATTGTTGTTTTGAAATCAGGTAGGATTAGTCCTCCAACATTGTTCTACATTTCTGAAATTGTTTTGAGTGTTCTAGGTCCTTTGCATTGCATATGAATTTTTTAATCAGCATGTGAATTTCTATAAAACATTTATAGGGATTTTGATAGAGATTTCGCTGAATAGATGAATAGAGATTTCACTGAATAGAGAATTTCACTGAATAGATGATCTCTTTAAAAGACTGAGTCTTCTGACTCATGAACACAGTATGGCTTTACATTTTATTTAGGTCTGCTTTAATTCCTCTCACTGATGTTTTGTTGTTTTCAGTATGTAGGTATTGCACTTCTTTTGTCAGATACATTCTTGAAATGTTCACATTCTTTGATGCTATTGGTACATGACATTTAAAAAATTCTATTCACCATATTTATATCTATGTACCCACAGAGGTATCTTTTTATCATTTAACTGTCCTGAGATTATTTAAAATTTTATAAAATAGAGTTTAGAAAGTATTTTAGAAATGTATTCTCAGACTATCTCTTTTGTTAAAATTGAATCATAGGGGCGCCTGGGTAGCTGAGTCGATTAAGCATCTGCCTTCGGCCCAGGTCGTGATCTCAGGGTCCTGGGATCGAGCCCCACGTTGGGCTCCCTGCTCAGCAGGGAGCCTGCTTCTCCCTCTCCCTCTACCTGCTGCTCCCCCTGCTTGTACTCTCTCTAATAAAAAAAATTAAAAAATAAAAAATAAATAAAATAAAATAAAATAAAATTGAATCATAAAGATTTTTGAGCATTTAGAGCATATACTGAAAATACTACTTAAGCCTTTTGTAGAACTATGTAAGCAAAATGAAATAAAAGCAAAACGAAATAAATTTGGGTAAGGAGTTATACAAATATAGCTATGTGTAAGTGATAATAATAATAATTACAATAATACCAACATTTCCTACAATCTGCTGGAACAGTACTATATATTCACTTACAATTATTAAGATTTTTATTCATATGAGTAGCTAAGAAAAATCATAGATGGAATGCACAAAAATATTTAGATGTGGATATTTGTATTTAGGGTTCTTAATGGTATTAGAAGGTACCACTTAGGGGTAAAATCATATACTGAAATACGTTCCTTGAACACATGAAGTTATTTCAGCATCCCTCAGGTTCTGGTTTCTCAACACACTCATCCCCTCCAATTCCTTAGCTAAGACCAGGGAATTCATGGTCCCACTAAGCCTTGGGGTATAGCCAGCCCCCTGGTTTCTCTACAGTTGGCCACAACATCCTCTAGGCTTCTGATTTTCTTGGAGAAAAACATAGCACACACCAGTAGTTAAAAAAATACCCAAGCATTCTCATCCATCCCTTTGTACTTGCCTCTAAACCTCTGAAAGCAAGTAAGCTTTAGAATGGTTTGTCAAACTACTAGAAACCATCTAATGCCTTATTTTCTGCTCCATAGGGTCTGACAAATTTTAGAAATTATTTTGCCTAATAATCTCTTGTCAGTACTAGGGAGTAAGATAGTCCATGAAAATTTGACATATATATATATATATATATATATATATAAAAGCATACAAACATATATTGAAGACGTGTATTCTGTGGTTTTTACAATAGGCAGTGGTAAAAACTGATTTTTCCCCCTGCTAGGGCCTAGACACCAAAAAAGGAACGATTTACTTCTTAAAGTCATTTTAATAAATAGAATGCAACTTATGAAAGATTATAATTTTTGGTGTTGTATCTTAAATTAGAGACTACAATTCTAGCCACATCTTCAGTTGGCACTACTCTTTCTAGTAAAATATGATTGGGTTTTAAGTATATAGCTTGCACCAATCAAATTCTTCTCTATCTTATACTTATTGTCTATTATCTAAAATGTGTATAATATGAAACTTATTTGATATGTTGAAATTTTCTGGTTTCTTTTATTTTCAAATGTATGTGTCTCTGTGTGTATTTTCCATCCCATTAGCTATTAGATGTTACTGTTGCTATTTTGGCTTTTTATTTTCATTGTGATGAGTAAATATTTACTTTATACTGTTAGCTTGACTCTTGAAAATGTTGGAGTTAATATATTATTGGAAAAAAAACCCAAAATATTTTCCACTTTCTTACATTGGAAATTTTCTGATATTTTTATTTTTAAAAGGTAGTACCCTAAATTAACATGTCATCACAGTTAAAAATTAAATAACTAATAAATACAATAAAACCTATTTCCAGTAATATGAACTTATATAGACATAGATATAACCAACATATTGCAAACTTATATTTGGCAACTGCCAGTGAGAAATAGAATAAAGGAAGTTCATTAAAAAAATAAAAATAGAGGCACCGAGGTGGCTCAGTTGGCAAGGCAGCTGGTTCTTGATTTTGGCTAAAGTCATGATCTCAGGGTCCTGGGATCAAGGCCTGCATTGGTGAATCTCTCTTGCTCTCCTTCTGCCCCTCCCCATGCTTGTGCGCTCTCTTTCTCTCTAAAACAAATAAGTAAATCTTTAAAAAAATAAAAATAAAAATCTCAATTCAATTGTTCAATGCTGGTGTATAGAAATACAATTAAATTTTGTATATGGATCTTGTATCCGGCAATTCACTTATTGGTTTTAGGGATTTCTATTTTTTTGCAAATTTAATATGACTTTTTATGTAGAAGACCATGTCGTCTGTGAATTTTAGTTTAACTTCTTTTCCTATCTGGGTGCCTTTTATTTCTTTTTATTGCTTACTACATTGGCTAGAAACTTTGGTAAAATGTGGAAGAGAAATGGGGAGAGAAAATCTTGCCTTTATATCTGATCTTGAAGTGAAATATTCTGCCTTTTTTCCTCAAGAATTATGTAGTTGTTGGGGTGCCTCAGTGGCTCAGTCAGTGAGCCTCCAGCTATTGGTTTTGGCTCACGTCATGATCTCATGGGTCGTGGGACTGAGCCCTGTGTCGGGCTCTGCACTCAGCGGGGGTCTGCTTGAAGATTCTCTCCCTCTGCTCCTCCCCCTACATGTGTGCATGCGCTCTCTCTCTCTCAGATAAATAAATCTTTAAAAAAAGGGATTATGTAGTTGTTGGTTTTCCATGGATAACCTATATAAAGTTGAAGAAATTTTCTTATATTGCAAGTTTGATGAGAATTTTTTAAAATTAGGGATGGATGTTGGATTTAAAAAAAATTTTTTATTATGTTATGTTAGTCACCATACAGTGCTTCACTAGTTTTTGATTTAGTGTTTCATGATTCATTATTTGCAAATGTTGGATTTTTTAAACTAATTTTTCAGCATTTATTGAGATGATCGTATGTTTTTTTTCTTTTACTGTTTGTCAATAGAGTACATTATATTGGTTGATTTTAAAATGTGAAGTAACCACTTTGCATTTCTAGGTTAAATCCCCCTTGTCTATGATATGTTATTCTTTCTATATATTTTTGGATTATATTTCCTAAAATTTTGTTAATAATTTTCACATCTCTGTCTAGGAGCATATGGGTCTATCATTTGATTTTCTTGTAGTGTCTTTTTTTCTGGTTTTGATTTCAGAATAATTTTGTCTTCATAAAATGAGTTTGGAACTATTTCCTGCTTTTTTAAAAAAATTTTGTTTATTCATCTGAGACACAGAGATAGAGAGAGAGAGCATGAGCAGGGGGAGAGGCAAAGGGAGAAGTAGGCTCCCCGCTGAGCCAGGAGCCCGACGCAGGGCTTGATCCCAGAAGGCTGGGATCATGACCTGAGCCAAAGGCAGACGCTTAACCATCTGAGCCACCCAGGCGCCCCTGCTTTTATTTTTTTTTTTATGTTATGTTAGTCACCATACAATACATGGCCAGTTTTTGATGCAATGATCCACGATTCATTGCTTTTGTACAACACCCAGTGCTCCACGCAGTATATGCCCTCCTTAATACCCATCACTGGGCTAACCCATCCCCCCACACCCCTCCCCTCTAAAACCCTCAGTTTCTTTCTCAGAGTACATGGTCTCTCATGGTTCATCTCTCCTTCCAATTCCCCCACCCTTCATTTTTCCCTTCCTTCTCCTAATGTCCTCCATGCTATTCCTTATGTTCCACAAATAAGTGAAACCATGTGATAATTGACTTTCTCTGCTGGACTTATTTCACTTAGCATAATCTCCTCCAGTCCCATCCATGTGGATGTAAAAGTTGGGTATTCATCCTTTCTGATGGCTGAGTAATATTCCATTGTATATATGGACCACATCTCTTTACCCATTCATCTGTCGAAGGGCATCTTGGCTCTTTCCACAGTTTGGCTATTGTGGACATTTCTCCTATGAACATTGGGGTGCAAATGGCCCTTCTTTTCACTACATCTGTGTCTTTGGGGTAAATACCGAGTAGTACAAATGCTGGGTCATAAGGTAGCTCTATTTTTAATTTTTTGAGGAATCTCCACACTGTTTTCCAAAGTGGCTGTACCAATCTGCATTCCCACCAACAGTGTAAGAGGGTTCCCCTTTCTCCACAACCTCTCCAACATTTGTTTCTTGCCTTGTCCATTTTTGCCATTCCAACTGGTGTAAGGTGGTATCTCAATGTGGTTTTGATTTGAATTTCCCTGATGGCTAATGATGAGGAACATTTTTTCATGTCTGGGAGCCATTTGTATGTCTTCTTTGGAGAAGTGTCTGTTCATGACTTCTGCCCATTTTTTAACTTGATTATTTGTTTTTTGGGTGTTGAGTTTGAGAAGTTCTTTATAGATCTTGGATACCAGCCTTTTATCTGTAATGTCCTTTGCAAATATCTTCTCCCATTCTGTGGGTTGCCTCTTTGTTTTGTTGACTGTTTCCTTTGCTGTGCAGAAGCTTTTTATCTTGATGAAGTCCCCAAAGTTCATTTTTGTTTTTGTCTCACAAGCCTTTGGAGATGTATCTTGAAAGAAGTTGCTGTAGCTGATGTCAGAGGTTACTGCCTATGTTCCCCTTTAGGATTTTGATGGATTCCCGGTTCACATTGATGTCTTTCATCCATTTTGAGTTTATCTTGTGTATAGTGTTAGAGAATGGTCGAGTTTCATTCCTCTCCATGTGGCTGTCCAATTTTCCCAGCACCATTTACTGAAGAGACTGTGTTTTTTCCATTGCATATGTTTTCCTGCTTTGTCAAAGATTATTTGACCATAGAGTTGAGGGTCCATTTCTGGGCTCTCAGTTTTGTTCAATTGGTCTATATGTCTGTTTTTGTGCCAGTACCGTGTTGTCTTGGTGATCACTGCTTTGTAATATAGCTTGAAATCGGGCAACGTGATGCCCCCAGCTTTGTTTTGTTTTGTTTTGTTTTCCAACATTTCCTTGGCAATTCGGGGTCTTTTCTGATTCCATACAAATTTTAGGATTGTTTGTTCCAGCACTTTGAAAAACGTCATTGGAATTTTGATTGGGATGGCGTTGAAGGTATAGATTGCTCTGGGTAGCATAGACATTTTAACAATGTTTATTCTTCCGATCCATGAGCATGGAAAGTTTTTGCATCTTTTTGTGTCTTCTTCAATTTCTTTCATGAGTGTTCTGTAGTTCCTGGAGTATAGATCCTTTACGTCTTTGGTTAGGTTTATTCTGAAGTATCTTATGGTTTTTGGTGCTATTGTAAATAGAATTGTTTCTCTAATTTCCCTTTCTACAGTTGCACTGTTAGTGTATAAAAAAGCAACTGATTTCTGAGCATTGATTTTGTATCCTGCCACATTACTGAATTGCTGTATGAGTTCTAGTCATTTGGGGGTGGAGTCTTTTGGATTTTCCACATAAAGGGTCATGTCATCTGCGAAGAGAGAGAGTTTGACTTCTTCTTTGCCAATTTGAATACATTTTATTTCTTTTTGTTGTCTGATTGCTGTTGCTAGGACTTCTAGTACTATGTTGAACAATAGTGGTGAGAGTGGGCATCCCTGTCGTGTTCCTGATCTTAAGGGAAAGGCTCTCAGCATTTCCCCATTGAGGATGACATTCGCTGTGGGTTTTTCATAGATAGATTTTACGAGCTTGAGGAATGTTCCCTGTATCCCTATACTCTGAAGAGTTAAAGAGGAAAGGGTGCTGTATTTTCTCAAATGCTTTTTCTGCATCAATTGAGAGGACCATATGGTTCTCTCTCCTCTTATTAATGTGTTCTATCACATTGATTGATTTGTGAATGTTGAACCACCCTTGCATCCCGGGGATAAATCCCACTTGGTCATGGTGGATGATCCTTTTAATGTATTGTTGGTCCTCTTAGCTAGGATTTTGTTGAGGATTTTGGAATCCGTATCCATCAGGGATATCAGCCTGAAATCCTCCTTTTTGATGGGGTCTTTGTCTGGTTTGGGGATTAGTGTAATGCCGGCCTCATAGAATGGGTCTAGAAACTTTCCTTCTGTTTCTATTTTTTGAATCAGCTTCAGGAGTATAGGTATTATTTCTTCTTTGAATGTTTGGTAGAATTCCCCAGGGAATCCATCAGGCCCTGGACTCTTGTTTTTTGGGAGCTTTTTCATCACTGCTTCAATCCCGTTACTGGTTATTGGCCTAGTCAGGTTGTCAATTTCTTCCTGTTTCAGTCTTGGGAATTTATAGGTTTCCAGGAAGGCATCCATTTCATCCAGGTTGCTCAGTTTATTGGCATAGAGTTGTTGATAACAATTTCTAATAATTGTTTCTGTTTCCTTGGTGTTAGTCGTGATCTCTCCCTTTTCATTCATAATTTTATTAATTTGGGTCTTTTCTCTTTTCTTCTGGATAAGTCTGGCCAGTGGTTTATCAATCTTATTAATTCTTTCAAAGAACCAGCTTCTAGTTTCACTGATCTGATCTACTGTGTTTTTGGTTTCTAATTCATTGATCTCTGCTCTAATTTTAATTATTTCTCTTCTAATGCGTGACTTAGGCATCGTTTGTTGCTTTTGCTCTAGTTCTTTAAGGTGCAGAGTTAGTTGATGAATTCAAGATTTTTCTATTTTTTTGAGTGAGGCTTGGATGGCTATGTATTTTCCCCTTAGGACCGCCTTTGCAGTATCCCATAGGTTTTGGACCGATGTGTTTTTGTTCTCATTGGTTTCCATGAATTGTTTACGTTCTTCTTTGCTTCCCTGGTTGACCCAAACATTCCTGAGCAGAGTGGTCTTTAGCTTCCAAGTGTTTGAATTTCGCCAAATTTTTCTCATGATTGAGTTCCAGTTTTAAAGCATTATGGTCTGAGATTATGCAGGGAATAATCTCAATCTTTTGGTATCGGTTGAGACCTGATTTGTGACCCAGTATGTGGTCTATTCTGGAGAAAGTTTCATGTGTGCTCAAGATGAATGAGTATTCTGTTGTTCTAGGGTGGAATGTTCTGTATATATCTATGAGGTCCATCTGGTCCAGTGTGTCATTCAAAGCTCTTGTTTCTTTGTTGATTTTCTGCTTAGATGATCTGTCTATTGCTGAGAGTGGAGTATTGAGGTCTCCTACAATTAACGTATTGTTATCAATATGACTCTTTATTTTGGTTAACAGTTGGCTTATGTAGGGGTGCCTGTGTGGCTCAGTCGTTAAGCTTCTGACTTCAGCTCAGGTCATGATCCTAGGGTCCTGGGATCGAGCCCCACATTGGGCTCCATGCTCGGCGGGAAGCCTGCTTCTCTCTCTCCCACATCCCCTGCTTGTGTTCCCTCTCTGGCTGTGTCTCTCTCTGTCAAATAAATAAATAAAATCTTAAAAAAAAAAAAAAAAACAGTTGGCTTATGTAGATGCCTTCTCCCATGTCGGGGGCATAGATATTTACAACTGTTAGATCTTCTTGTTGGATAGACCCTTTAAGAATGATATAGTGTCCTTCTGTGTCTCTAACTACAGTCTTTAGTTTAAAATCTAATTTGTCTTATATAAGATTTGCTACCCAAGCTTTCTTTTGAGGTCCGCTGGCTTGGGAGATGGATCTCCATCCCTTCACTTTCAGTCTGGATGTATCTTTAGGTTCAAAATGAGTCTCTTGTAGACAACATATGGATGGGTCCTATCTTTTTATCCAATCTGCAACCCTGTGCCATTTTATGGGAACATTTAGGCCATTCATATTGAGAGTGATTATTGAAAAACATGAATTTATTGTCATGTTGCCTGTGAAAACGTTGTTTTTATAGATTGTCCCTGTAAATTTCTGTTGTATATCACTCTTGGGGTCTTTCTCCTTTTATAGAACTCCCCTTAATATTTCTTGCAGGGCCGGCTTAGTGGTCACATATTTTTTCATTTTCTGCCAGTCGTGGAAGCTCTGCATCTCTCCATCCATTCTAAATGACAGCCATGCTGGGTAAAGTATTCTTGGCTGCATGTTCTTTTCATTTAGTACTCTGAATATGTCTTGCCAGGCCTTTCTGGCTTGCCAGGTCTCTGTGGATAGGTCTGACGTTATTCTGATGTTCCTCCCTCTGTACATAAGGAATCTCTTCCCCCTAACTGCCCTTAAGATGGTTTCCTTGTTTTATTTTTGTTTTTTTGTTTGTTTGTTTGTTTGTTTGTTTCCTTGGTTCTAAGATTTGCGAGTTTTACTATTACATGCCGGGTGTTGGCCTGTTTTCCTTGATCTTGGGAGGGGTACTCTTTGCCTCTAGGACACAAATCTTTGTTTCATTTCCCAGATTAGGTAAGTTCTCAGCAACAATTTGCTCAGATATATCTTCTAGTCCTCTCTCTCTCTCCACCCCCTTAGGGATTCCAATAATTCCGACACTGGAACTCTTCATGGTGTCACTTGTTTCTCTGATTCTATTTTCATGGATTCTGAGTTGTTTTTCCCTGGCCTCCGCTTTTCCTTTTATCTCTATTATTTGGGCTTCTAGGTCACTAATTCGTTCTTCTGCTTCGTTTACCCTAGCTGTTAGATTATCTAGATTAGATTGGTTATCATTGATAGCATTTTTAAGTTCTGCCAATTCAGCTTTCTTTTTTGCCCGTAGAGACTCTGTGTTGCCATTAATCGATTTCTCCATTCTAGCTATTGTCTGCACAATTGCTAGCCTGAATTCCATCTCCGACATCTTGGTTATATCTGAATCCATTTGTAAATCTGTGGCATAAGTCATAGTCTCTGAGTCTTTCCTATTTTGCGGGTTCCTTCTCCTAGTCATTCTACTGAGGGGTAGTTGAGGGAATGTATAGAGTCCAAATTACTGACCATAACCCAAGCAAGATGCACCTGTATTCTAGGGACCTTAGGGTTGCTGGCCTCTTGTTTTCCCAGCCTGTCTTCTGGGGGAGGGGCCTGCCATGCTGTTACTCAGGCAACCCTGTTTGGGCAGAGTTGCCCTGCCCCTGTGGCAGGGGATGGGCTCAGTGGAAACCTGTTTTTTGTGGCTTTTGTTCCCTGGCATCTTTCCCTGTCGGCTTTCTGTGTCTCTTCTGAGAGTCAGAGCAGAAGAGACTGTGTCCAACCCTCTGCCTCAGAGCAGAGAGATCGCAGTCTGTTCTTCAGTGAGCTCTCCAGGCCACACTATCTCCGTTTCCGTCTGTGCTGCTATAAGCGGCAGTCCTGGGTTGTGCGCCCCTCAGCAGCGCGTCAAGTCCTCGCCTCCAGGTCGGGGCACGTCTCTGCCCTTCGTGCTTCTAAAACTGCTAGCCACCCCCCAGTTCACATGCACAGCCCCACCACTCTGGGTTTCTGTCTGGGGGCTGCCCTAAAGTCCTTTCCTCATCCCTACCAGTCTACGAGCCTCTGCCTGTCCCCAGCGTGGGAGGCTATCGCTCAGCAGTGGTGTATGATCCCCGTGACCAGGCTCCCTCCCCCTTCTGTTTATCCTCCAATATCTGCCCGCTGAATCACGGCTCCCTGCTACATACGTCGAAAACAACTGCCTGCGATATTCTGTTTGTAGAGATCCAGATTTATCGTTTTACTTCTCAGGCTGATTTCGTGGGTGTTCAGGGTGGTCTGGTAGATATCCAGCTCAATTCCAGGGACTGGTTGGATTAGGGTCCCCACTCCTCTGCCATCTTTTCCCTGAAACCCTGCCCCCCCCCTTTTTAAAGATTTTATTTATTTATTTGACAGAGAGAGTGATAGCGAGAGCAGGAACACAAGCAGGGGGAGTGGGAGAGGGAGAAGCAGGCTTCTTACTGAGCAGGGAACCTGATGTGGGACTCGATCCCAGGACCCTGGGGTCATGACCTGAGTGAAGGCAGACGCTTAACAACTGAGCCACTCAGGCTCTCTATTTCCTGGTTTTTAATTCTTCTGGAAGAATTTATCTAGAATTGGTATTCCTTCTTCCTCAAATGTTTCATAGAATTCACTAATGAAGTCATCTGAACTTGAAGAGTTCTTTTGGAAATATTTTAACATGATTTCAATTTCTTGAATACATAGTAAGACATTGCAAGTTATCTGTTTCTTCTTGAGTAAGCTTTAGTAGTTTTATTTTTCAAGCAACTTTCAAAAACTTAATCTAGAGGTGCCTGGGTGGCTCAGTCAGTTAAGCGTCTGCCTTCAGCTCAGGTCATGATCCCAGGGTCCTGCAATCGTGCCCCACCTCAGGCTCCCTGCTCACTGGAAAGCCTGCTTCTCCCTCTCCCTCTGCCTTCTGTTCTGCCTACTTGTGCTCTCTCTCTATCTCTCTGTCAAATGAATAAATAAAATCTTAAAAAAAAACCTTAATCTAAATGGTCAAAACTATCACCATTAGTTTGGTAATAATATTTCTGTATTATCCTTCTGGTATCTGTACACACATTAGTGATATCCCTCTCTTATTCCTCATATTGAAATTTGTATATTCGGTCTCCTTTCCTGATCAGTCTACCTAGAGATTTATGGGTTTATTGAGTTAAACACATCTGATTTTGGTTTCACTGATTTTTTTTTTATTGTTTTCATTTTGTAGTTCATTGATTTCTGCTTTTATCTTCATTTTTTTCTTTTATTTACTTTGGATTTAATTTGCTTTTCTTATCCTAGTTTAGGGTGGAAATATTTAGTTATTGCTATGAGAACTTTTTAATGGAATTCTTATCAAAATTCCAATGGCATTCTTTCACAGAAATAGTAAAAACAGTCCAAAATTCCAAAAGACCCCTAACAGCCAAAGTGATTCTGACAAAGAAAAACTAGGCAAGAGGCACCACACTTCTTCATTTCAAACTATATTAACAAACTATAGTAATCAAAACAGTATGGTAGTGGCATAAATACAGACACACAGACCAATGGAACAAAATCAGGAGTCAGAAATAAAATCATGCATATATGATCAACTAATATTTGACAAGGGAACCAAGAAAAGACAGTCTCAATAAATGGTGCTGGAAAATTGGACATTCACATGCTAAATAATAAAATCGGACCCCTATCTTATACCTTTCAACATGTAAGACCTGAAACTATAAAACTCCTAATAAAAGGCATAGGGAAATAGCTTCTGGACATGGGTCTTAGAAATAATTTTGGGGGTAGGACACTTAAAACACAAACAACAAAAGCAAAAATCAACAGGTAGAGCTACATCAAGCTAAAAAGCTTCTGCATGACAAAGGAAACAATCAATAAAATGAAAAGGGAAGCTATGGGATCAGAGAAAATATTTGCAAGCCACACATCTGACAACTCAATAGCAAAAATACAAATAATCCAGTTTAAAAATATGGGCAAGGGACCTGGATAGACATTTTTTCAAAAAGATATTCAAATGACTGACATGTACATGAAAAGATGCTTAATATCACGAATCATTAGGAGAATGCAAATCAAAACCACAATGAGATATCACCTCACACCTGTTAGGATGGCTATTATTTAAAAAAAAAATCCCAAAAGGTAACAAATGCTGGCAAGGATGTGGAGAAAAGGGAACCCTTGGGCACTGTTGGTGGAAATGTAAATTGGTACAGCTACTGTGGAAAACAGTATGGAGGGTCCTGAAAAAATTAAAAATAGAACTACCATATGATCCAGCAATTCCACTTCTGGGTATATATTCAAAGGAAATGAAACCACTGTCTTGAAGACATATCTGTTCCCCATATTCATTGTAGCATTACTCATAATAGCCAAGATATGGAAACAACTTAAGTGTTCATTAATGGATGAATTTATAAAGAAAATTATATATATATGTATATGTGTATATGTGTGTGTGTATATATATATATATATTTAATATTACTATTCTGTCATAAAAAAATGAAAAAAATCCTGCCATTTGCAACACCATGGGTGGACCTTGAGGGCATTACACTAAGTGAAATAAGTCAGAGAAGAATAAATGCTGTATAATCTCACTTATATGGGAATAAAAAAAAAATCAAGCCCATAGAGACAGAGATCCTCAGGGATAGGAAACAGACATCCAAATGCAGGAGGCACAGAGAACTCCCATGAAAATCAACAAAAGCAGGCCAACACCAAGACATATCATAGTGACACTTGCAAAATACAGAGAGAAGCAAAAATTCTTGAGAGCAGCAAGGGAAAAGAAATCCCTGGGAGCCTTGGTGGCTCAGTTGATTAAGTGTCAGACTCTTGATTTCAGCTCAGGTCATGATCTCAGGGTTATGAGATTGAGCCCCATGTTGGGTTCTGTGTTGAGCATGGAGCCTGCTTAAGATTCTCTCTTCCTCTCCCTCTGCCCCTTCCCCCCCCCGCTCACTCTCTCTCTCTCTCTCTGAAAACAAAAGAAAACAAACAAACAAACAAAAAACAGCCAAAAACCCAAAACCATAAGATACCTAGGAATAAAACTAACCAAAGAGGTAAAATATCTGTACTTTGAAAACTATAAAATTGTTATGGAAGAGATTGAAGATGACACAAAGAAATGGAAAAACATTCCATGCTCATGGATTGGAATAACAAATATTATTAAAATACCTATACTACCCAAAGCAATCTATACATTTAAGGCAATCCCTTTCCAAATAACACCAGAATTTTTCACGGAGCTAGAACAAACAATCCTAAAATTTGTATGGAACCACAAAGACCGTGAATAGCCAGAACAATCTTGAAAAAGAAAGCAAAGCTGGAGACATCACAGTTCTGAACTTCAAGTTATAATACAAAGCTGTAGCCATCAGGACAGTGTGATACTGGCACAAAAACAGATTTAATGATCAATGGAACAGAATAAACCCAGAAATGGACCCACAACTATATGGTTGACTAATCTTTGACAAAGCAGGGAAGAATATCTGATGGAAAAAAGACAGTCTCTTCGACAAATGGTTTTGGGAAAGCTGGACAGCAACATGCAGAAGAATGAAACTGGAGCATTTTCTTTCTTTCTTTCTTTTTAGAGAGGGAGGGAGGGAGCCAGGAAGGGGGGAAAGGGAGAGGGAGACAAAATTTTGAGCAGGCTCCATACCCAGCGTGGAGCCCAATGTAGGGCTTGATCTCACAACCTTGAGATCATGACCTGAGCTGAAATGAAGAGCCTGACACTTAACTGACTGAGCCACTGAGGTGCCCCACTAACTTAAATTTAAATAAAAGCTTGAAACATTAAAAAAAAAAGATAGAACTGTTTCCAAATTAATGTGCGAAAACATATGGAAAGTACAATATACTTAACTGTTTGAAACTAAAAACATTAATTAGATTATTGCTGAAGGTATGTTTGAGTCTATTACTTTGCTATTTAATTTCTATTTGGCCCATAGTTACTTTGTTCCTTTTTCCTCTTTTTCCAAGGACTTTTGCATTAATTGAGTTCTTTTTTTATGATTGTGTTTTATCTCCTTTAGTCTTGGCTTATTAGCCAGAAGTCTTTGCTTTGTTTTGTTTTTCAGTGGTTGCTTTAGTTTTTATGCAGTACATCTTTATTACTATCTACTTCAAGGGTTATTATTTTGTATGCATTTTAAGGATTTGGGGACTGAGCCAGGAAATAGACATAACCACGAGGTGGCAGTAGCATGCAATAAACTTTATTTGGGCAAGACACATGTTTGCATGGAAGGGATTCCCTGAAAGCAAGGAAGCTCTTACGGGAGAGGGAAATCAGAGAGGGAGCTTACCTGTCTAAGTCATATAAATTAGCAACCTGACAAGGAGACTCTGGATCGGAGAGTTCTGAAGAGCAGTGGTCACTTAGTCTTTTACAGCTGCAGGGCTTATCTAATCTATGGCTAACAGATGTTAGGCACAGTTTTGTGGGGTATGCAAAAGAGGTAGGCTCTGAATGGCTAAAAATCTGTTTATTTGGGCTATGTTTAAAACAACTGGGTCATTTGAGTTTAGAGCCAGTGGCTTTTGAGTTAACATGGGCAAATAAATAAACAACCTAGAGGCCAGTATACAGGAGCCATCTTTAACCTGTTTGTATAACAATCCATTCCCTGTTTTTATGTTATTTTATAATCCAAGTTGTATGTTATCTTCTAATGCCTGAGTCTGGAGCCAGAGATAAAGCATTTTGAAGACCCAGAATCCTATAAGGGTAAAAACTAGGATTTCAAAGCCCCTTCACAGCCAGTCTTTCCATTTAGGGGGGAAGGCCTGGAGAATAGATCACAAAAAAAGTTTTATATTTGTTCAGTTGATCAGTTTGTAGAGTAATATGGTCACTTTGGTGAATCTCTCTAGTTAACTGTAAAATTTGGTTCAAATTATCTGCCCACATGCAACAAGATGTGTTAAGAAGTCCATAGATCCCTCACTCAGCAGCCAATAAATAATTTATTACTATGTGGTTATCTAATATCAAGGTCCCCAAAGTATGGCAAAATTTGACCAAGAGTTCTAGTCCTTAGACTGTTCATTTAATTTGTGTGGATAAGTCCTTAGACATGACTATCTATGTTTAATTGTTGTATGGTGTCCCACACATATGCTGTTTCTACTGCTTACAAAATTAGTGATCCTAAGGTATTTAGTACTAGGGAGAATATTTGAAAAGCTTGTTTGTGCCATTGGAGAGTTGTGGCTGGTGTGGTTTGTGAGGGAAAGTCCTTGGGGATTCTACTCTTGAGTTAAAACTTACTGGAATTTTGAGGAAAATTCAAGTGAAGGAAATATTATTCAGGGTCAAATGAGAAAAACCTTGTGAGATTCACTTAGAAGGTTGATTCCCTTACAGATTTACCAGGCTCCTTCTGCTGCGTGTGTGTTCTTTTCAAAGATTTATTTATTTATTTGTCAGAGAGAGAGAGCAAGAGCGAGAGAGAAAGAGCATGCACAAGCAGGGGGAGTGGCAGGTGGAGGGAGAAGTAGGCTCCCCGCTGAGCAGGACTGGATCCCAGGACCCTGGGATCATGACCTGAGCTGAAGGCAGATGCTTAACCGATGGAGCCACCCAGGCATCCCTATTCTCTGCGTTCTTGTGAATACAAGTTCGTGTGGCTTAGTACAATTCTAGGGGGTGTTAATAAAAGCATGCCATGTTATAGTTAAACAAGCTTTCATGTTATTCACCTTGCATTCAGCACTTCGGTCAGCTAAATTGGTTATGGGCTCAGCCTACCATATCCCACATATTAGTGTGAGATTAGTTTCTGGATATTGTTGTTGGATGTCAATATCCAGGAGAATAAGCTTATCTTCATAAATAAGGTTTACGGGGGAGCTTGGCCAGGGGAGAGGTATTATGCTATGTATACTAAAATCAGGTTGGTGAAAGCAAGCCCAGTATGCAGTTAAATTTGTCATCTTATATACTTTTGTGGCTAAGGCTACATGCAGGTTTGGTTTGGCGGGTAATTGTATGTCCCTTCCTGTTCCAAAGGATGTGTATTTGTGCCTTAGTTTCCTGATGCTTGCTAACAGTAAATACATCTGTGTGTTTCAATGGGCATAGGACAAACTTCACAGGTGCTCTCAGTGGTTTGAAAAAAGTTGTTTATTTAGCTGTGCACCAAATTAGATCTTGAACTATGGGGTATTCCTATAAGGGATCCTCACAGATGGGCCAAGTTATTTTTAAAAATATAGACATCAAAACATGTGTGCCCATTTCTGTCTGTGTTTATCATGACTTTATTGTATTTCAGTGGGGGACCACCTGCATCACTTCAGTTCTAGGGGAACCTTTTCTGGGGTATCCATTTATATAGCTTTGATAGCCTCATGGGTGGCCCCTTGGGAGAAGCCGATGTGATACACCAACAAGTTTCCACCAGGTTAGCTTTGCTATAAGACCTCTCATTATTATTTCTATCTCTTGTAAAGTGTGGGTATGTATTTTTTAGTATCCCCCAGAAGAGCAACACTGGGTGGCAATCACCCTCAAATATTTCCCATGTCTTTATTAATGGTGGCCTTGGTAAACCCAGCATATTTTGTAATAGCTGTAAGCAAGTAGTTGTCAATTGGAGTGGAGAAAGTCCCATGTAGAGAGTAGTTACATTTCTCCATAGGATCAAATATATTTTTCAGAAGAATCATCTTCACTGTAACACCCAAGAGCTACGATCGTTCACTGTGGGCAGCCAGCATTACAATTGTTGTACAGTCTGTTCCCATGGAGTGTTATGTATAACTTGCAGTTGGTACTGTGATAAGATTAGGTTGGGGGAGAATTTCCAAACCAGTTGTAGTCCCTGGTTTTTTAGACATGACTTGGCCCAGATAATATTATATAATACATATTGCCTTTCTTGTACATATTGATTAGCATCCAGGAAGGAGGTCTGTGGTAAGGTGCCCTGGCCACTTGGTTAATGCAATTTCTTTCTGCCTTAATAAATGGGATGTGTGCTAGAGAGAGAGATCATTATCATCAACAGGAAAAGAGGCCAATGGTTGTAAGGGCATACATTGTTGGCAGAGTTTTACATTTAATCATCATCTGGGAATTAGTGAGGACTATAATTTTATCTCTGTAATCCCATAGGGTTTGTTGGTATTGACTCTAGATTAGAGTGTTTTCAATTTGATTGCACCAATCACTAGCATCCTGGTTGTATTACTGGGTGCATACCATCTCTGGGGATGCCTTAAATGAATCTCATAGGTAGTGGCCCATTGCTCTATTTGTTTGATGGCCCTAGTTGGTAATAATCACTTTCATCTGATTTGAAGTAAAAGTGGGCCCATGAGGTTAGAAGGTACCTTAAGTCACAAACCATATTTTAGTGTCTGGCTTAACCCGAATGGGTATTTGCTGATAGTAGAGATAGGGGAAGTGCTAGCTTCAGCGTTAGTGTCTGTGGTAATATTAGTAGGACTGACCAACCTGAATAGCCAACAATGTGGTTCCTGTGGTCCTCATCCTGACCCATATTGTGTGTCACCCTGTGCTGTGCATGTGACATGTTGTTTCAAGACAGAATTTGTCAGCAGTAGGGTGTAGATTGCCAGGGTAGGGTGATCCATCAACAGGTGAGTATTCAACACTGACAAGTGTAGGAACTTCTCAGGTAAGAAAGGGGCACAGAAGGAGAGTAGGAGTAAAAGTCGGATGTTGTCTGTGAGCAGCAGTAGGAGATCTGATTGTCCCTTGGGTATCACCCAAATGGTGTTACTGGTCTGGGGGTGATTAGTTCTACCTGCTGGGTGTCAGGAACAGGTCCAGGATGGTTCCTTGGTACTTTTAGTGGAGTATATTGGCAGCAAATGAGGACACCTTTCTCTCCATAGTGGTCAGTGGCTTGCTCAGCTTACAGTGTATGAAGAGGAGAAGCAGGCTGAATACTGTCCCATAGTTGGTGGTCTGCAGAAGGTCCCCTTTGGGATGGAGATATTCATAGTACCATCTGTCATCAGTGAGGTAGGAAAACCAGCCATGCTCATTGCCTTACTGCACTGAAGTTTTGTTTTCATGTTTATTTCCCTTACCAGACTCTTAACTCCTTCCTGGAAGGTTAGAAACACGCAGCTCAACCTGGTGTCCTCAGGACAGAGTAAAGGACCTGACACACGACAAGAGGCCAGTCCACATTTGTGGGATTAAAGTAAACTCTAAAAAGTAAGATGACCACACCCTGTGTCATAATAGTGAGCCAAATGGTCTACAGTCTGCAGAGGGTGAGAGGGAAATGCCACTGGTAGCTCTGTCTTAGAACCCATGCAACAGGCTGAGACCAGCCCACACTGTGATATTGATCTCAGCGATGCCTTTTAAGAGTCCTGGACTGAGCCGGTATACTACTCAGGATTCTCCAGAGAAAGGGTACCAAGAGGAGGTATATATTGCCATGAATATATATATGTATGTGTGTGTGTATATATAAATAAATATGTATATATCCATGCATATATGTGTGTATGTGTATATATATATATTTAAAATTTAGATTTAAAAGAGAAATTTCAATTTTAGATGTAAGAACATGAATTTCATCTGAAAAGTAGTTTTGTGTCAACATCAGAATACAGTTTGAACAGTTATCTGTGTAGTGTGGCCTAACCAAATAGGCACATAGAAGTGACCATCCCAGCCAGCTAAACAAATCCCATTAATTATGAAAGACTATCTTAGAAATGCAGGTACACATATCTGTAAGTTTCTGAATGAACCTTTTTAAGCTGACCCATCACCAATTCAGGCAGAGCCTACTCTGGTGAGGAAATGGATGCTGACATGAAAGGCTTCCAGGATGGGGCAGTGTTGGGCTAGTCAGGGCACACACACAGGAAGTATAGTCTCACAGGACATAGGTGGTACTCCTGAAGCAGTGTCCTGTGAGACAATTGATAGGGAGCCAAGAGCCGGACATACATGAATCAGGCGATACAGGTTGCCAGGGGCCCTCGTGTGGCCTCCAGCAATGGGACCTTCCCCTCTAGGAGTCCCTGCCCAGTTGGAATATTCATTTGAGCCCTTGGTTTCAGTGGGGCTGTGGGAAGCAGTCAGTTCCCAGCAGTTTGATCTGTCCATGACATCTGTCCATCCACTTTGTGAGGGTGGAAGACAGGTGAAGGTGCTTTGTGTGCAAGTCCAGGAGCTGGGGCCACGCCTCTTGTCCCATAGTCAGAGCTGTGGCAGGTGTGGCTGGAGACTCAGCAGTCTGTTGGCACTCAAAGTGCTCACAGTAGATTGGAAAGGTTGCACTGGGAATATTTCTTCAGGAAGAGAGGTTTCCAAGAATCACTTTGGAAAAACAGAGGTCATTAATGTCCTTGCTTTCTGCCTTTGCTTCTCCCCAGCTGCCATGTTTTATGTTTGCTTTATTGTTAGAAAATCATTGTGGCTTACCCTGAAATCAATATTTGACATCTTTTTAATTATCTCCTATATTTTGTAGGAAAGGGTTGTATGAAAGAGGGGCAAGAGCATTCTTATAAAATTTTTTTCTGTAACTCAACCAGAAAGACTCATCATGTTTAGGGATTGATAAAGATAAAAATCCTAATTTGAAAGCCAGTTTGAATGAGTTACATAACTTCATGTCCCTCTTGTCTCTAGCAATTATTTAGTGATTAGGCTGTAAAAGGTTAATCCATTGCTGGAGGCATCTGCATTGAATAAACAAACTTCCTTACTAAGGTGTATGCAGCAAGAAAAAGTTGAGGAAAGTAGAGTCAGGCTAATCAGTCCATTTTTGCAAACCACTATTGTTGTGGAAAAATAAAAGTCAGACCAGTGTGAGACCAAGCGACCCTCAGAGAAGTAGAACTTAGGTTTATTTTACGCTGCTGGACCCAGGCGAGCTCGCACTCCGGGGCAGCAGGGTTATGGAGCTTTTATAGGGGAGCGCAGGGGGTCAGGTTCCAAGGGCTATGCTGACTGCTGGTAGGTGGGTTTAAACTGGGGGTGTGGGGGATTGCTTTAGCAGGAACAGCAGTGCAGGAAGGCTGTGGCGGGAAGCCTGTTCACAGAAGCAGAAATGGCTGGTTATCTCTTGCTCCCAGAGGGGCTTCTGGTTATCTCTCTCTCTTTTTTTTTTTTAAAGATTTTATTTATTTATTTGACAGAGAGAGACACAGCAAGAGAGGGAACACAAGCAGGGGGAGTGGGAGAGGGAGAAGCAGGCTTCCCACTGAGCAGGGAGCCTGATGCGGGGCTCGATCCCAGGACTCTGGGATCATGACCTGAGCCGAAGGCAGACGCTTAATGCCTGAGCCACCCAGGCACCCCTTCCGGTTATATCTTGCTCTACCACTGAGCTAGTAACTTTCCATCTTCTGGGGCTTGCACGCCTGGGCCTGCTCTGGGTAATTTTTGTCTTCATTCCCCACTTTCGATGTCTTTTCTAACTTAGAATGGGTATTGACCATTACCATTGGGTTTCTTGTTGGTCTAGAGGTCTGTATTGAATTACCAGCGGTAGATTCCACTGGATGCACTCTACCTATATAGACTACGGCTAGAGCGATTTTCTGTGTCCAATTTCAGTTGCCTGGGGCTGACTGAGCTAAACCCACAGAGAACACTAGGGTCACAAGTACCACTATCATTACTGGTATAGGGTGGCACTGAGACTTTAGTGTCCAAATGTCCGCTCTTGAGTTCCTCAAGCTTCCATCGTGCGTTGACCAGTCAGCCTCCAGGTTTGTGACTGGAGCAAGGTTGTGGACTCCTCAAGTGGGGGATCCGCGGGTTTCCTCGGGGTGTCAAATTGAGCCGGAGGCCCTCTTGGCAGTTGTGGGCTGCTGCGTTGTCTTCCGGATCTTTAACTTGAGGAGGTCTGTCGGGTCCCAGGTTGTCTGCCAATCATCTGGGTCTGTGGGGGCCGCTGCCTTCTTTACTCGGTAATGATAGATCCAGGGAGTGATACCTGCAACTTTAACTGCAGTGGGAGTTGCTAGATGGGGGCCCATCCAAGTGGATTGGAACAGCTCCTTCTAACAACCTTTTACTCATATCATGTCCCCTGGTTAGTGGGGATGGGCCCAATTACCCATGGGGATAGGGGTCCTTTCTAAAACTTGGAAGATGTGGCATAGTTGTTTTTTTCCCCAGGGCTTGGAGGTGTTGGGACATTTCTAAGTCTCCAATCTGTTTGAGGTCTCCTCCAAGCCTACTTATTATGAGCGGTGGCCTGTCATAAAGCCTTTGAGGTGAATTATAGTCAGGTAGGTGTACATCCTTAAGAAGAGTAATAATTTCCAAATTGCTCTGTGAGCATGTTGGACTAGGAAAGCATATTTGGAGTCAGTATAAATATTAATTTTTAAGGCTTTGGCAATTGCCAAGCATGAGTGAATACTATAGCATACCCAGCTTTTCTTATTCCCTTTTCCATAAAACTATTGCCATCAGTAAACCAACTGTCATCTGTATTTTTGATAGGGGAATCCTTTAAATCTAGTTGACTAGCATAAACGAGATCAATAACCTCTGAACAGTTATGCTCTATAGAAGTACAGTAGTCAGGTCCAGGCATAAGGGTAGCTGGGTTTAAAGTCGAAAGGTTTTAACTATTATCTCAAGCATATCTATAAGCATTGCCTGGTATTTAATAAGTCTGCCTCCCATCATCTGTTGGTGGCCTTTGGCCTCTAAGACACTCTCTGGACCTGATGTGAAGTCGTTCCAGTCAGGGACTGTCCCATAGTGAGCTTTGAGGCTCTTTTTACCAGGAGCGCTGTTATGTGCTTGGCTAAAGCCTTTGTTTACAATTGTACCTCAATAGGATAAATATGACTATGAGGGATGAAATCCATCAAGAAGCCTTTTTTGTTTGAGGTTCAGACTTAACAATATCCTAATTATAAGGAATCGCTGGCAAGTGGGAGAAGACTTGTCAAGAGATAAGGGCATCCCCAAGTGCATCATCCAATCCAATCATAAAGAAAGTGGGTCATCCATTATCTTCACATGCCCATAGTTAACCCTATGGAATGGGGTATTCTCTGGCTTTTAAGGAATGATTTCATTGTCCCAGCCACATAGAATTGGCAAGGTACTAGTTGAGTTATATAATTGTTGGGAAATCAATCCCATTTTCCAGTTATTTAAATAATCATATGCCAGTGGGGTCCTGTTATTATCACTACAGAATAAAAAGCACAAAGATTGTCTATATGAGCTATTGTGCAATTTTCTCTGAAGTTTGCCTCAAGTTGTCTAGCTTAGGTAAACATTGTTAAAAGACAATCAGAACTAGGATTCAACATCCACAAAGGTGCATTACTGAAACACAATATTTTCTCTAAAATGACCCTGCTTTCAATCAGAGACAGCCAAATCAGGACTGATTTATTTGAAAACCAAGTCCAGTTTCAACAAACCTGGCCCGATTATTATATAAGCTCAGCAAAAATAATGAATGATCATATAGATCTTTTAGAATTCACTTTGCTGGAACATTTATAAGAAATCTCTAGGTTGAATTTTTAGAAGCCTCTCCAGGCCAGAAGACAAGCCAAGTACTTGCCATCAGACATGCCTGCAACTCCTGTAGATATAGGTGGATTTCTCTCCACGAGGTCCCCAAAGTATCTTGAGGTTCCATTACCTGTCAGAAGTGACATTTTTTACTCACCTGGTGAGGCTGCTGGGAACTCTGTAAACAAAATCCCAACCAGCAAATAGTGTGAGCTTAGTTAACTAGCCGCCTCCAGTACCCTGGAAAATGGCAGCCGCCCCGAATCTGTAGAACTTGCCCCATGCCCACTCATCCTCGGTTCTGTGGGAATTTCAATTGCTTCCTAGATTCTCCTGCTTGCACGGAGAGAAGCTCTGGCCCTGCAGAAAACTGAAGTCCTCCCCCAGGCAGAGGAGTTTCTGGCACTCTCAGCCCTAGCTCCGTGCTTAGCAGCGCAGACACAGCTCCTGGAGGCAACAGTCGGGCAGTTCTTCCCGCCTCTACAGTGTCCTTGATACTTGCCGCTGCTTCCTGGGGGTCCCCGGAGCATCTTCACAACTGGCTTTCACCTGAATCCAATTATGGCCCTATCACGAGCTGCCCAACACTTTTCTCCAACAGGAATGGTGGGAGAAAGCCAAATGTTTGTACCAGGTTGAAGTCAGGCCTGGGAGGTGGACTGGAGCAGTTCGGGCATCATCAGGTCCTCAGAACCCACAACTAACTGTCCAGGCATCCGACGGCAGGAACTTGAATGTTTGCAATTTAGGTGCTCACAGAAAGTGTAAATTCAGAAATCACCGCGTCCCAACCTTTGAGCCCTTCTTGAGTGCTACACACACCCAAAAACGGGGACTAAAAGAGAAAGAGCCAGCCAGAGTAACTCGGTGATGATAGTCTCCTTGCTGACAATGATTTTAAGAGATAAAAAATAAACCTCTGAGGGCTGTGACTACTCTCACTCTTAAAAATTCCTTGAGAAGAATCACATTTCCTATTCAGTCTGCTTCTCGGGGAGAAAGAGGCAGAGAGCCTGGGAGACCTCCCTTGCTATACTGAAGCTACTTCCTTCGAAGAAGCCCAGCTACATGGAACACATCGGAGTCACTTAAGTTCAGCAGCATATCCTAACTTATTCAGAAAAAGATACTTTCTGACTAGGGCGCCCCTCTTGTCCTCTCTTCCATGTGCACCTCCCACACAAAACTAAGTTATCTCAAAGTAATCAAAATGGACACCTGCACACAGCTGACTGTCTATATTAGCAAGGGTTCGTATTCCCATGGTTTCATCAACCGTCATGACCCCTCTGTGAAAGCACACACAGGGGTTGTGTCTTTCCCCAACGTCAGCTTTATGCAATCATAGAACAAAGTAAATCACCATTATAAAGCAGGTTCAGGATTCCAAACTCAATGACAACTCCCCCCTGTGATTAAACTTGGCTTCTCAAACAGCACACAGAGCAGGACGTTAAGACAAACCACACCACAAGCGAGATAACACAAGGGTGCAGAAAGTTAGTGAACCAAAGGGGAAGTCAGTCTGTGGGCATGCAGTTGAAACAAGGCCTCGGTCCGGTCCGTTCTGGTCCGGGGCAGCTCTGGGCATGACCGCTTATTACGTTCAAGCGGTGAAGGATCTCAGTTCTGTTCAGAGATCCGTCGGGCGCAGCTATCGGAGGCAGTTGCCTTTTCTCAGCGGTCAGTCATAGAGGGGTCATGTCTGAAGAGTCTGGCGGTTTGCTGCAAAATTCTTCCCCTTTCTAAAGGGATTTAGTCGGGATTTAAAGGTCTACCCCTGCAGACCTCCTCTGGTTCGGCTTGTTATCAGTGCTGGGGCGTCGGCTGATGCTGGTCCCGGCCATCCCTCCTAGCAGCAGTACCGTTACCTACTTGGGTCATTGCTTGACACAGGGCCCTGCTTGACATGACAGACTCCACTTTGCTCTCTACATCAACGTAAACTTACTAATCCAGCAAGGCCTCACTTGGGAACACAAGGGTCGCAAATAACGTTTTCTTCGTTTTGGGAACTACCTGAAAAACCCATTAACTCGTTGATAAAAAGTGTGAAAGGACATTTTTCAACCACAAGAAACTTTGAGCTTTTGGTCTTAAAATTCTTGCCTTGTGGGCCACCTGGGTGGCTCAGATGGTTAAGCGTCTGCCTTCCGCTCAGGTCAGGATCTCCAGGTCCTGGGATCCAGCCCCAGGTCGGGCTCCCAGCTCAGTGGGGAGCCTGCTTCTCCCTCTCCCTCTGCCTCTCCCCCTACTTGTGCTCTCTCGATCTCTCTCAAATAAATAAAAATCTTTAAAAATTGTTTCCCTTGTGTCATCCAAACCTAAGTCATTCTATCACGATTCTCACCCAATCTTAATCACACCGTCCTCCAACATTGAAAGATCTGCTGTACAGCAGACTTCAAAATCTGAATAAATATCTCTCCTGCCCTGCCACCTCCAAGACTCTATTAAGAGTCTGTCCAGGTAGTGCTCTCCCTTTATGGGATAAAGTCAGCTTTGCTTAGAAGTGGCCTGGCGGTTTATTGGGAAGTATAGAATTTGAGGAACATAGACACTACTGCTGCATGCCATGTGAGCATGGACGGAGCCTAAATTCCAGGACCAGTATCTGTGGATATTTCTGAAAGCATACACCGACTGAATGAACGCAGTTATAGAGGAAAGAGCTACGAGTGCAGAGTATTCAATGTGTGGTAGCGCCAAGAAAAACGTAAAGAGAATAGATGTTAATGTATTTATCACACAGAGGTGAGCCAGTTCATTCAAGAATGACACATCACCCAAAACAAAGGAGGAAATGACTAAACAAAGGACGTATCAAACTCGGATTAAAATGCTTCATATCTATTTCTGTCTCAGCGGTGTTTCTTCTTCTTTTTTAAAGATTTCATTTATTAATTTGTCATAGAGAGAGAGAACAAGCAGGGGGCGGAGCAGGCAGAGGAAGAAGCAGGCTCCCGCTGAGGGAGGAGCCCGATGCTGGACTGGATCTCAGGACCCTGGGATCATGACCTGATTCTAAAGCAGATGCTTAAACGACGGAGCCACCCAGGCGTCAATGTGTCATTGGTTTTTCTGAGACACCTTGTCCGCTAAGGGTAAGCTGGGGCTCTCTGTCCCCAAAGTATCTGGCTGCCTAGGAGAGATTGGGTGGTGTGCAAAACAGAACGCTCAAGCCCCTTTCCTTCTCCTCGGCTGACCCGCGCAGCTGCGAGTCTCGGCAGCAGCACAGGCGGGAAAACAACCCACCCTGCCCGCAGCCAAGGCTGTGCGCATGCTCCTTGCTGTGAGCGAACAGTGCGCATGCTCCTTGCTGTGAGCAACTGTTACTGGGCGTGCGCATTGCTGCCCGCGCTCTGTGAGCCGGGGTGAGATCCGTCGAGGCGGCGTGTTCTCTGTGCCGTGAGCTTTCTCGCTAGCCGAATTCAACTGGTAGGTCCCCAGATCAGTCCTTCCAGGAGTTTAAGTGTGAGCGAGGATGGGGAGGGAGCCAGTGGGCCGCGGGCAGGTGGGGACGGTAGATCTGTGGCGTCCTAGGTGGAAGTGGCGAGGAGCTAGCGCCCTTCTCCTCACAGGCGTCGCGGCCGCCATGGCGCTCGTCCTCGTGGTGGGGCCAGGGCAAGTGAGGATGGTGGGTCGAGGAGGGGAGGGGAAGACGGGCCGAGGCCCGGCGCGGGCGGGGCGGGGCGGTTAGTGGAGATCTCGGAGTCCTGGAGCACCTGCAGCTGCCCCCAGAGCACGGAGTCCAGGATCCTCTGTGGGACCCGGGGCAGGGAGCCGACCAGGCGGTATAGAAAAGGCCAGGTAGTGGGGAACGCTGGGGGCTTGTGACTGAGTCCGCGAGATTGGTCGTGCACCGTGCAGTGGTCGAGGCAGGAGCTGGCCCGTGGGTCTGGTTCGCGACTACACGCCTGAACCCTTGGAGTGGGAACACAGCCCGAGGGCGTATGCAGAGGATTATTTCTTTCCCTGCGTTCCAGCCAAACGTTATTTAAGGCGGTAAAATGAGCCTAGGAAATGGGAACGTGACCAAAGCAGTAGTGACTCAGGTTTGAATGTCCAGCACTGTTTTCTCAAATGCCTTTATAGTGGGGAATGCAGGCGTGAGGCTAAGCCTCGTCTTTTAGCCTGTCTATAAGGCGATTTCACGGTCAGGCTGGCTGATGTAAATGATCTTGCAGCCCGTGTCTTTGGTGTGACCACAGCTTGTACACTCTACTGATGCTAGGTTGGCTCTCAGAGTGTTTTCTATGTAAAAAAAAAATTAAGCTTTCGCCTTGGTTGGACATGGTATGCCTCTCCTTTAGAGTACATTTTCCAAATACCAGTGTTCTCCTTTCAGGGTGGACTATGAGTGGCCAAGTCAGATCCAGATCCAGAACCAGAATCAAAGAAAGAAAAGATAATCCAGGGTCTAAACAGCAGGTGGGTGTGAGTACTTCGGTGTTGGATGTTTTCGATTACCTTCCATTTATTGCTCTGAAAATTTTGTTGAGCTGCAGGCATACAGATATAGTGATAAAAGCTTGTCTGCTGATAAAGGGAGGGAAACATTGAACCAGAAGGCTTCCATAATTCTGTTACTGTGCAAATACACCCTATGGCTCCTTTGTCATGCTTATTAACGACAGATTGTGCATATCCATCCCAGCATAGTTTACAGTAGATTTCAAAGTGCTTGTGGTTACCTTTTGTTGGAGTAGCCCCTGTGTGGGAAGAGTCACTTTTAAGAATTAGCGCATAGAATCATGATGTGGGAGTGTCTTTATGCTTATTCCTTATTTGATATCAAAATGTATAATGTATGTTTATACTGTTAGCATGTATTAACAACCCAACTTTTTATTTGCCCACATACACACACCCACACACACACCCTTAGGAGCAGCAACCCAGTGATGAGCAACCGAAAAAAAGGGAGGCACCACCTGAGAGTCAGGATATTCTACCTGATCATGGGAAGGAAGTTGAAGCAGGACCTGTGGCTCAAGGTGAAGGGAAAGGGAAGTAGAATGACTGTGGGGGCAGGGGTGTATGTGGGCATCATGTGTTATGACAAACCATTGCAGGAGGAAAGAAAACATTGGAAGAGACTCTCAGTCATTTCTCGAAAATGGGTTGAAAATGTGAAGAATGTATAGTGTGCAGCTTCATGTAGTCCTTCACCGCAACGAATTTCCCTTTTTCCTTGAGAATTAATCGGTGTGCTTGAAAATGCTGTCCTCTCTACATTAGAGGAAAATGTTTAACTACAAAACTATACATCGCTTCCCTAGTTTAACTTGTTCTTCTTAGAACATTTTTGCGTGTCCTTTTCACTCATTTCATCAAAAGCGTAAGCACTAGTCAACAGCATAGGCAGAGTGGCACGTCAACATATCCTGTAACATGTGGAATAAAGCCAGTTTGCATACGGATGGGAGCCCCATTTTATAAATGAGAAAACTAAGGCTCAGGGATTGTGGCTTGCCAAAGACTGCTTGACACATGGAGATATACCTCGTAGTTCAGTACACAGTTTGCGTTCTTGGGGAAGCTGGCTGGCTCAGTCGGTAGAGCATGTGACTCTCGGTGTCGGGGTCGAGAGTTCAAGGCCCATACTGAGTGTAGAGATTACTTAAAATAAGCAATTTTAAAGAGGTTTGTGTTCTTCCTCCCATCTGCGTTTCTTACAAACAAGTGAATGGTTTTGTATCGAATGCTTAGTAGTCAAATGTGTCTGTGCTGTAAAGTAGCTTATTAGTGGCACAGGAATCAGTCCAGTTCAGTGGAGCAGGAGAGAGACTCCAGAAAAGAGCTCAGTGAATGATAGCCACTGTCTGATTAATCACTCAGGAAACTGGCATTAGGGTCACTACGTTAATATGATTTTTACGTGGCCTTAAAAGGTGTTGAAGTACTTTTACAATTAGGAAAATCAAAAGGATCTTAAAACGATCATGAAACAAGAAATGAATGTCTTCCAAATGGAACATCTTCATCAAGTACTTGTAGTGAATTATTGACACCGTTCAGGCCATGGAGTGTGTTAGGAATTCGCTGTTAAGAGGTTTCCACAATACAACTGACGACAAAGTCCATTAATTTCTTTCCACCCTACTTGTCCCTACTGTCTCACTGCCAGACAGAAGTGGGGCTGTTAATCACTACTCTTTTGCCGTTACTTTTGGAACTTAGCTCTACACATGACTGCTTTATCCTAAGTTATACATAGAGGGACTTTGCACTTAAATCGAATGGGTAAAATTGGACAAAATACCCTGCAGATTGCCCTACTACGGAATGGATGTCACTAGTATAGGATTTGTTAGAGGCCCACGAATACACTCAGCTTATCCTTCGGAAAACTACGTTGTACTTTTTAAATAAAATCTTATGCGTGGTGTAGACTTGATTTCCCACATGTAGCTGATGCTCTCTATTCTAAGAACACTATGGTAATAGAAAGGAAATGAAGTGCAGTGGGCTTTATCTTTAGAATGTCCCTTGAAATAAAGCAAATCGTACTACAGGAAAACAAGGGTGTGAAATGCATTTTCCCATCACATTTTTTTATCACCCTAGCCTATAGGCTTTTATTGGTTTATATTTCATATTTACTGCTTAAATCGATTACCTTTTTTTTTTAAGGACGGGACCTGGAAGCTGATCTCCAGGAGCTGCCTCAGGCAAAGGCTGGGGGTAGAACTGAAGATGACCCTGATGCAAGGGGCCAAGTCTACCCTTCTTAGAGCCCATTAAAATGCCGGAAGCAGGTATGTTATCCATTGACAGTGCAAAGTATGAGGGTCTTTCCCCGAATATTATATCTTTACGTATGCAGATAACACTTAGAAATGTATCTAACAGGGGTTGCATATGAAGATTACTTTCCCAAGTAGTTCAAACATCCTGCCGGCCTGACTTATACACAAGTTGAGATAGAAACAAATTGGGTCAAAGCCTTATTAAATCATACAATATGAAACCATTTTCTTTTTTTGAGTATAAATACTTCAATGAACTGCTAATAATATTCAGATCCTTCTGTAAGTTCTGCTTTTATCAAACACAGAATTCATTTGGATTGAATATCAGTTTGTATGAAATATGCTGAGGCACTGAGGTAGGTTCTACCCGCGGCTGAAATATAACGTGTATGATTTTCTGACAATCCCTTAACTTCTGAACCCATCTTTACTCATAATATATATTGAATTGAATTCTGATATATTACAATCATTTTTAATGCTGATATTTGTATTCTGGCTATCTGTTGGTTACATAGAATACAAAGATGTTGTATTTTGCATGATTTTTTTTTATCAGATAACATCTTTGGTCAAATTTTAACATGTGAATTGAAATTTGGCTGCCACCGGGAGCAACAAAACACAATGGTTGCTGTTTGTGTTTCTCTATGGCGATCTGGACCCCTATTCCCGTTTTTGGTTTCAAATGTTTGTTTAATTTCTATGTAGTGAACGCATAGTGAAATACTGATTTCAGGAGTAGAATTTAGGGATTCATCCCTTACCTATAATACCCAGTGCTCATCACATCCGGTACCCTCCTTAACACCCATCACCCATTTAGCCCATCCCCAACCCATCTTCCTCCATCAACACTCAGTTTCCTCTCTATAGTTAAGAGTCTCACGGTCGGCTTCCCTCTCTCTTCTTTTCTGTCCCATATGTTCATCTGTTTTGTTCCTTAAATTCTACCTATGAGTGAAATCATGTTATTTGTTTTTCTCTGACTGACTTTTTTCGTTAGCATGATATACTCGAGGACTTCCAGATCATTGCAAATGGCAAGATTTCATTCATTTTCATGGCTGAGTCATATTCTACTGCACACACACACACACACACACACACACACACACACACACACACACGTCTTCTCTATCCGTTCATCGATCGGTGGACATTTGGGCTCTTTCCATAGTTTGGCTATTGTTGAAAATGCTGCTCTAAACATTGGGGTGTTTGTACACTTTGAGTCTGTAATTTTGTGTCCCTCGGGTAAAAACCTCATAGTGTAAATGGTGGGTCACAAGGTAGTTCTATTTTTAACTTTTCTAGGAACGTCTATACTGTTTTCCACAGCGACTGTCCCAGTTTGCATTCCCACCAACAGCGTAAGAGGGTTCCCCTTTCTCCACATCCTCACCTACATGGCTCGTTTCCTGCTTTGTTAATTTTACCCATTTGACAGGTGTGAAGTGTGTGACCATATAATCTGTTCGAGAGACTGGAACGCCGTTAAGGCCAACACCGTTAAGGCAAACGGTTACCCTACTGAATCAATGACGTAAGGGAAACACTAGCTGACAAAAACATCTTTCCACTTAACCAGAACAAAGAATAACTTACATGTGGTCCTCATTGCTCTACTCCCATCACTTACGCAGTAACCAACTTGGCATTATTCCTTCGATATCATATATTCACAATATTATTTCAAGTTGAGGCCTTTAAGTGATACTTACATGTACATTTTTGTTTTTCAGCTCTTTGCATGTTGTTTGGAGTTTTTGTAAACCTGCATTCGCCTTTTGCTCTCCATTTAAAACTACCTTTTAATAGGCTCATTTCATTTTGTGTGTTGTGAACCTGAACTGTCTTTTTGTATTGTTGTACCAATAGAAAGTGGGGTGTGTTCAAAAAATATTGGTAAAATATACGCTTGGAATTCTATCTTATAAAATGAAAACTATAATGTCCTTCCTGTACCGTGAAATTAGTCGACATACGATTCTGCTGAGTAGTATTTCTAACTGTTACATCTACCTTACAGGTGCAGGACTACTCCAGATTTAAACAAGGACAAGCTGAAACATGCAGACTACTCTTATGTGGGGTACTTCACTGTTGTAGTTCTCTCAATAAAGTGTTACAGACGTTCCACAAAGAATCTTTTGAAATCTGTGTTAAACTTCTCCCAAGTAGGGGGTGCCTGGGTCTCAGTCCCTTAAGCAGCTGACTCTTGGTTTCAGCTCAGGTCATAATTCATTGGTCATGGGATGGACCCCGAGTCTGGCTCGATGCTCCTCAGGAAGTCAGCTTGAACGATTCTGTCCCTCTGCTCCTGTTCCCTCCGTCCCTCCCTCCCTCCGTCCCTCCCTCTCTCTCTCTCTCTCTCTTAAATTAATAAACCTTTAAAGGAAAACTTATTCTGAGTAGTCGATGCTATCAAAATTAGGTCACTTTTTGAAATGTTATAGTCCGATTGAGCTGATATACACAGATATATCTGTACATTGAATTTCTGTCCAGCAACCGTGCTACGTATGCTTTAATAAGTGTACATCGACCTCCGTTTTGAGTTTCAACAGACACAATGATACCATCTTTGAACACTTGACAGTTTGTTTCTGCCAATTTAAACCTTTCCCCTCTTTTTCTCCTTTGACAACATTGGACAGACCCACCCAGTACAATGTTGAAAGAACTGGCCATGATGGACAGCCTTGTCTTATTCCTGATAAATTAGATAATATTTAACATTTTGTCTATTTACTGTGAAGGAAAGGAAGTTCCATTCTTACTCTCGTTTACCATGAATATTTGTATTGAAAATATGTTGACTTCCAATAAACACTTGCAGTACGTTTATTCAGATGAGTGTAGGATTTCGCTTCATTAATCTGTGAATGTGATGAATTACTTACATATTTTCCTATGTTTAAACCAACCATACATTACCGGGAGGGCAGGGTCATGATATATTATCTTTCTGAATACTTCTTAATAATTTGTTTAGAAGTTTTACGACTATCCTCATGAGTGTCATTAGCAGACACTTTTATATACTGTCTTGGATATTGGTATCAAGGCCATACTAGCTTCATAAAATGAGTTGGTATGTAAAACCTCTTTTCCGCTTCTCTGGAACTGAAGACTCTGGAAGGCTGGGAGTAACGTAGGACTAGACTTGCCCGTGTTCAGCTGTGTCTGGATCGCCTCTCTCTTTTGCAGTCGGACCCTCCCTAAATGGCAGATGACTGAAGGGACACCTCCAAGTTCCCATCCTTTGAAATTTTGTGAGGGGCCCATCTTCCCTGCAAGACACCTCTAATGATGCTGTCACTCCAAAAGCTACCTGCTCCAGTTTCTATACTCTTACGAATCTTCTATACCCAGAAAGCTAAAGGTCATGGCTCTGTTAACTACATAATTTTGATCTGTGCTGTCTTGATTGTGAATAGCTGGCCAACCTCGACTTCTCTCCCGTGACGACCATAGGTCCATTTATTGGGCTTTTTAAAAAACAAGAGTTAGTATTAAAACTCTTATTTATGTTAGCCACTTCTTTCTCCTGGGTTCCATACATTTATAACCTCATTTAATCTTCACAAAAAGGTGGGTCACAGTGTACCCCAAACTTACGTCTCACTCTAATAAGCAGTAGATTTTGGGATTTAGTTCCAATTTAGATGTCCTTGCTCTTTCTCAAAGGAAATACTCCTGAAAATGTTGGCCTGGAAAACTGACAGGTACATGATGATGATACTGGTAATCTGATCTTTACATAAAAGTTTATAGTAATTTCTTCTTATTTTTCGAGGTGAAGGTTTTGTGTTTTTTGTTTTTTGTTTTTTGTTTTTTTTGACTTGAGAGGTTTTATCCTTCTTTTGAAGGAAAGGTTTTCCAAACTGTGGCACACAGACGTCACACGGTTTTTCAGATGAAATCACTGATTTGGAAAGAAAGATTTAAATTTAAGTATGGGGGACAGGTAATACAAACATTTCAATTCTTAATACACTAGCACAGTGAATTTACAGTGCTATAGAAAAATATAACTCTAACCCTAAAGCAAATTGGCGCAGTTTATAGAGAGAAGTGTAACTCATGTCACAAGCTCCATGGCAAAAGAGAAACAAAAACAACAGAGATCTCCTGTAAAATTTCTGAACTTTCTTGAATAGCTTTTAAAGGTGGGATCCCTGGGTGGCTCAGCTGGTTAAGCCGGTGCCTTTGGCTCAGGTCATGATCCCAGGGTCCTGGGAAAGAGTCGCGCGTCAGGCTCCTAGCTCGGCACAGGGCTCCTTGCTCAGCATGGGGCTCCTTGCTCAGCATCAGGCCCCTTGCTCAGCGTGGAGCATGCTTTTCCCTCTGCCTGCCAGTTCGCCTGCTTGTGCTCACTCTCTCTCTGACAAATAACTAAATGAAATCTTTTAAAACACTCTTAAAGGCAGAGACATAAGCCATTGCGATAGGTGTGATATCTCATTGTAGTTTTTCATTGGCTTTTCCCCGACGATCAGTGATGTTGAGCATATTTTCACGTGTCTGTTGGCCGTCTGGAGGTCTGCTTTGGAAAAATGTCCATTCTTACCTTCTGCCTATTTTTTAACTGCATTCTTCATTTGG
Organism: Zalophus californianus; assembly: GCF_009762305.2. Taxonomy (NCBI): domain Eukaryota; kingdom Metazoa; phylum Chordata; class Mammalia; order Carnivora; family Otariidae; genus Zalophus; species Zalophus californianus. Next base: position 84,027,191 of record NC_045612.1, read on the forward strand.
AGGGTGTCGAGTTTTATAGGCACTTTATATGTTTTGGATAGTAGCCGTTTATCAAATGTGTCATTTGCAAATATCTTCTCCCATCCCACAGGTTGTCTTTTCGTTGTGTTGTTTGTTTCCTTAGCTGAGTAGAAGCTTGTTAATTGATGAAGTCCCAGTCGTTTATTTTTGCTTTTGTTTCCCTTGCCTCAGGAGACATATCTAGAAAGAACGTGCTAGGGCTGCTGTCAAGGAGGTTGTGTTCTACTCTAGGATTCTGATGGCTTCAGGACTCACATTTAGGTCTTTGATCCATTTTGGTTTATTTTTGTGTATGGTGTAAGAAAGCGGTCCAATTTCATTCTTTTGCGTGTTGCTGTCCAGCTTCCCCAACACCCTTTCTCAGAGAGACTGTGTTTTGCCCTTGGATGGTCTTTCCTGCCTTGTCAAACAGGAGTTGACCATATAGGTGTGGGTTCCTTTCTCGGTTTTCTTTTCTGTTCCCCTGATCGATGTGGCTGTTTTTGTGGCTGTGCCATCTTGTTCTGATCACTACACCTTTGTAATATAACATGAAGTCCAGAATTGTGATACCTCCAGCTTTGCTTTTCTTATTCAAGGTTGCTTTGGCTCTTCTGGGTCTTTGGTGGATACATACCAATTTTAGGATTATTTGTTCTTGCTCTGTGGCAAATGCTCGTGGTATTTTGATAGGGATGCCATTAAATGTGTAGATTGCTTTGGGCAGTATAGACATTCTAGCAATATTTATTCTTCTAATCCATGTGCATGGCATAGTTGTCCATTTCTTTGTGTCATCTTCAGTTTCTTTCACCAGTGTTCTATAGTTGTCAGGGTACAGGGCTTTCACCTCTCTGGTAAGGTTTATAACTAGGTATTATGTGGTTTTTGCAATTGTAAATGGGATTGACTCCTCAATTTCTATTTGTGTTGCTTCATTGTTGGTGTATAGAAATGAAACGGATTTCTGTACCTTGACTTTGTGTCCTGTGCGTTTACTGAATGCGTGTAACAGTTCTAGCAATATTTTGGTGGAGTCTTTTGGGGTTTCCACATAGAGGATCGTTGCCTTCTGCAAATACCGAAAGTTGGACTTCTTCCTTGCCGGTGTGGATGCCCTTGTTTCTTTTTGTTATCTGATTGCTGAGCCTGGGACGTCTAGTATTTTTTTATTTAAATTTCATTAATGAACATGTAGTGTAGTAGTACTTTCAGAGGTAGAATTTAGCGATTCATCTGTTGCATAGAACACCCAGTGCTCTTTACAGCAAGTGTCCTCCTTGACGCCCCTCACCCAGATATCCCATTCCCCCCACACATCCCCTTCTGTAACCCTGTTTCTATAGTCAAGAGTCTTGTATGATTTGTCCCTCTCTCTGATTTCCTCTTATTTTACTTGTCTCTCCCTTCCCCTATGATCCTCTGCTTTGTTTCTCAATTTCCACATAGGAGTGAAATCATATGATAATAGTCTTTCCCTGAAGGCCTTGTTTCGTCTAGCATAATACCCTCTAGTTCCTTCCATGTTGCGGCAAATGGTAAGATGTCAGTGTATTGATGGCTGAGTAATATTCCATTGTATATATATATATACACCACACTTGTTTATGCATTCATCCATTGATGGACATCTGGGCTCTCTCAGTATTTTGGCTACTGTGGCCTTTCCTCCTATAAACATTGTGGTGCAGGTGGCCCTTCAGATCACTACGGGTGTATCCTTTGGGTAATTACCTAGTAGTGGAATTGCTGGATCGTAGGGTAGATCTATTTTTGACTTTGTGAGGAGCCTCCCTACTGTTTTCCAGAGTGGCTGTACCAGCTTGCATTCCCACTAGCAGTGTAAGAGGGTTCCCCTATCTGCCCATCCTCACCAACATCTGTCACTTCCTGACTTGTTAAATTTAGCCATTCTGACGAGTGTGAGGAGGTATCTCATTGTGCTTTTGAATTGCATTTCCCTGATAGCGAGGGATGTGGAGCATTTTTTCACGTGTCTGTTGGCCATTTGTGTATGTGTTCTTTGGAGAAACGTCTGTTTCCTTCTGCCTATTTCTTGACTGGATTATTTGTGTTTGGGGGATTCTGTATCATAAGAGCTTTATATATTTGGGATACTAACCCTTTATCAGGTATGTCATTTGCAAATATCTTTTCCCTATCCATAGGTTGCCTTCTAGTTTTCTTGATTACTTCCTTTGCTGTGGAGGAGCTTTTCATTTTGTTGAAGTCCAAATACTTTATTTTTGCTTTGGTTTCCATTGCTTTGGGAGACATATGTAGAAAAATTGTATGATTAATGTCAAAGAGGTTACTGCCTGTATTCTCCCGTAGGATTTTAATAGCTTCATGTCTCACATTTAGGTTTTTAGTCTATTGGGAATTTGTTTTTGTATATAGTGAAAAAAATGGTCCAGTTTCATCCCTTTGCATGTTGCTGTCCAGGTTTCCCAACACCATTTGTTGAAGAGACTATCTTTTTCCCATTGGCTGTTTTTTTTTAAGATTTTATTTATTTATTTGACAGAACAGAGAGAGAGATAGCAAGAGCAGGATCACAAGAAGGGGGAGTGAGAGAGGGAGAAGCAGGCCTCCCGCCGAGCATGGAGCCCGATATGGGGTTCGATCCCAGCACCCTGGGACCATGACCTGAGCCAAAGGCACACACTTAACCAACTGAGCCACCCCCGCACCACGGATATTCTTTTTCAAAAATTTTTGTTAGTTTATTTTAGAAAGATCGAGAGGGCGAGCTTGCCCAAGTGGGGCAAGGGGCGGAGGGAGAGGGAGACGATCTCATGCAGACTCTATGCTGAGCGTGGAGCCTGTCGCTTGGCTTGATCTCAATAATCTATGGCAAAAGTATGGGTCACATGCATATCCAGCTGAGCTATCCAGGCACTGATCATTGGATCCTTTTTTTAATAGCTTCTTCCTTTTTTTTTTTTTTTGTTGATGGAGAGTTTGAAGTAATTCTTATCCACCCTTTCTTCTTTTGTTTATGCACTTTAGACTATACCTTATCCTCAAGCATGACTTCATCTGCATTCAGTACAAGTTGTGGGCCACCTTCATTAATATTGGATTAAAGCTATTTTCTAGTTTTCAGTATGATTTCTTTCAGCATAAGTTACCTACCAGAGTATGGCTTGGTCTGAGATTTTTCCGTTCTTTTTAATGTTGAATCCTACATTAAATTTCCTCTTGTGAGGCAACCGATTCTTACTTCCTTTGAAGCCTGTTAAGGCTTATTCGAGTGAGTAATTTTGTCAAATACTAGTTTACATTACTAGTACACATTAACCAAAGTGTGTATTCTGTCATCATTGTGTTTCATGCCATTGTGTTGCTTCCTTATTCGAGGAACCTCCTGTGTGTAATCTGAACCTAGCACCACCACCCCCCCATAAGAGGAGGGCAGGAATAAACCCAAGAAAGAGGTGGATCACCTCAGATTGGTGGGTTGCAGGTTAAGAAGCAAGGAAATTTATTTACGATTCTTTTTTACCGCGTCCAAAAGACTAGGAGATATCCACGCCAGTCCATCAATTCTTTAAAGTTTGTACAGAGAGACTATGGACTCTGAGAAACAAACTGAGGGTTCTAGAGGGGAGGGGTGTGGGGACTGGGTTAGCCCGGTGATGGGTATTAAAGAGGGCATGTACTGCATGGAGCACTGGGTGTTGTATGCAAACAATGAATCAGGGAACACTTCCTCAAAAACTAATGATGTGATAATGTATGGTAATTAACATCAGATTAAAAACAGTTTATACAGAGGATTTAAGTGAGTTCAGCCATATACAGCTTCCAAAGACTCTTTTTAAAAAAATTGTATTATGTTCTGTTAGTTGCCGCAACATACCTGATTAGTTTCTGAGGTGGTGATCCATGATCCATTGTTTTCGTGTAACACCCAGTGCTCCATGCAGCACGTGCCCTCCTTAATAGCCATCACCGGGCTAACCCATCCCCCCTCTCCCCTCTCCTCCGAATCCCTGTTTGTTTCTCAGACTCCATAGTCTCTCATGGTTCATCTTTCCCTCTGATTCCCTCCCCCGCCTTCATTTTTCCCTTCGTTCTCCTAAGGTCCTCCATGCTATTCCTTATGTTCCACAAATAAGTGAAACCCTGGGATAATTGACTTTCTCTGCTGGAGTTATTTCACGTAGCATCATCTCCGCCAGTCCCATCCATGTTGATGTAAAAGTTGGGTATTCACCTTTCTGATGGCTGAGCAATATTCCATTGTCTATATGGACCACTTCTTCTTTATCCATTCATCTGTTGAAGGGCATCTCGGCTCTTTCCCCAGTTTGGCTATTGCGGACATTGCTGCTATGAACATTGGGGTGCGTATGGCCCTTCTTTTCCCTACATCTGTGTCTTTAGGGTCAATACCCAGGAGTGCAATTGCTGGGTCATAGGGTAACTCTGTTTTTAACTTTTTGAGGCACCTCCACACTGTTTTCCAAAGTGGCTGTAGCAACTTGCATTCCCACCAACAGTGTAAGAGGGTTCCCCTTTCTCCACAACCTCTCCAACATTTGTTGTTTCTCGCCCTGTCCATTTTTGCCATCCTAACTGGTGTAAGGTGGTATCTCAATGTGGTTTTGATTTGAATTTCCCTGATGGCTAATGATGATGCACATTTTTTCACGTGTCTGTTAGTCATTTGTATGTCTTCTTCGGAGAAGTGTCTTTTCATGTCTTCTGCCCATTTTTTGACTTGATTATTTCTTTTTTCGTTGTTGAGTTTGGGAAGTTCTTTTTAGATCTTGGCTACCAGCCCTTTATCTCCAGTGTCCTTTGCAAATATCTTCTCCCATTCTGTGGGTTGCCTCTTTGTTTGGTTGACTGTTTCCTTTGCTGTGCAGAAGCTTTTGATCTTGATGAAGTCCCAAAAGTTCATTTTTGCTTTTGTTTCACTAGCTTTTGGAGATGTATCTCGAAAGAAGTTGCTGTGGCCGATGTCAAAGAGGTTACTGCCCATGTTCTCCTCTAGGATTTTGATGGATTCCTGTCTCACATTGAGGTCTTTCATCCAAAGAGTCTTATCACCACAATTCTATGTCAAGACGGTATCCTTAGGGTATATTCGAAGAACGGGAAAGGAAAGCAGTATGCACATTTCAAGAACAGGGCACTAGGAGGGGGTGCCAGTGTGGCCCAGTCAGTTAAGCCCCTGACTCTTGATCTCAGCTCAGGTCTTGATCTCAGTGTCGTGAGTTCAAGCCCCGTGTCGGGCTCCACAGTGGGCATGGAGCGAACTTTAAAAAAAAACAAAGTAAAAGAGGGGACCGTGTGGATGCATATATTTATTCATTTGTGTGTTCTATTTACACACTTATAATTTTAACCCTGACCCGTTTAAAATTATTTTCATATGTGGTATCAAAATAAGTAGATCCCCATACGGGAAGTGAGGGCCAAGTAAAATAAGACAACATCAGAAAGGGAGAGAAACCATAAAAGACAGTTAACTATGGGAAACACACTGAGGGTTCCTGGAGGGGCAGTGGGTGGGGGATGGGGTATCTGGGAGATGTCCAGTAAGGAGGCACTGGATGTAATGAACACTGACTGAGGTTTATATGTAACTGGTGAATCACTAAAGTGAAACTACTCTGAAACTAATACTACACTATCCGTTAAGCACTTGAATTTAAATAAATCAATAATATTAGATTCAACCTCACGGTGACATGGAGTACAATACTTGTTACCGTCTTTTGATTCATACTTCTTATGGCCCTTTTTCTCTTTATGAGAACGTTCCAATATTTTTTGTGATTCCACTTTTCTCTGTGAGGTTGTTAAGTCTGTATTTCCTTTCTCTTTTATTGACTATCACACAGCTTCCACTATGCAGCCCTGAGTTGATACAGTGTTAATAATTACTAACAGCGAATGCAAAGTATGAATTCTATTACTTCCCTTATACTGCAGGATTTGTGGAATGCTTTAACTTCATTTCTCCCCTTGAACTTCTACCTTATATTTTCATTACGTTAATTTTACATATACTTGAAACGCCATAAAATATGATTTTTTTGTTTCTACAATGATGATGCAGTCAATATTCTCTTATATTTACTCACATAATGACCTTTCTTTGCTCCTCCTTATTTCCTATAATACTGTTTCACTTTGGAGTTCTATTTTTTCTGCCTGGAGAACTTTTAATATTATTTCTCTTAGTGCACACTTGCTGGTGATGAATTTCATCAGTGTGTGTGTGTTTGTGAGGGAGAGAGAACACTTACAATTCGTCTTCTTAAAGAATATTTTTATTGCTTATAGAATCCTACATTGACACTTGGTTTCCTAGACTGTGAAAGCTACCATTTCATTTTCTCCTAGGTTTCATTATTCTATGATATCGCTCACCTTTAAAGGTAAAGTATACTTTTTTACCTGCTTACTTTTATGAATTTCTGTTTGGTTATCAGCACTCTTTAAATTTGATGCTGTGGGGGTGACTATCTTTGTCATTATTTCTGGAGGGTCTACAGAGCTTGTGATATGTACGGATGCCTTTCATCAGTTGTAGAAAATCTGGGCTATTGTTTGTTCACACACTGCTTCTTCCCTGTTTTTTCTCTCCTTGCCTGTCTTCACTTACACCTGTGTTGGACTTGAATCCTTACCTTTTTTTCTCTCTAGCTTCATGTTGATATTTTCAGCTCCCTAATCCTGTGGTCTGCCTTGGTCCTGACCTTGCTTGTATGGAATCTTCTGCTAACCCGATATAGTGGATTCTTAGTTTTAAAGGCTGGGTTTTCACCATTTGAAAATGTCCATTTGAATCATTTAAAGATAGTTTAGTTTTCTGTTGAAATTTTTCATCTTTCAGGATGAGAATCATACGCAGTTGTTCCTAGGAAGTACCATTGCTAAAAGTAGAGGCAGCATTTTTCTTTTACTGAAACCCATCCATTTAACATATGGACCGTACGTTTCTACTAATATTTATACTCAGTGGAACAATAAGATTTCTGTATATTAAGGAATAGCAGTTTTGATCACACACTATGCCTATTCAAAAATAACATGAAAAATCAATCTGATGTGGACTATAGCATGGAAAACCCTGGCACTCGATAAATTTCATATTATACAGTCTCTTGCATGACTCAGAGAGTACTAGAGGTTTAATAGCCATTGGTTCCATATTGATGAAGTATAGGTGTGTGTTAAATTGGGTGATATGGGTAAGTTCTCACTTTTGAAAGTACTAATCCGACTTTCATTATTCAGCACATTGAGGAAATAAGAATTAGACATAAGCTTTTGTTTCGGGGATGTGCCAAAATTTATGAAAGAAGTGGCACTCTGTACAAAACAAGATACGACTTTTGGTCTGGACAAAATGACAGAGACTCATTTCTACTTGGTCTTCTCTACGAAGCAAGCCTGTGGAGTTTGAGATTAATGCAAGAGGCAACCAAATGAAAACTCTGAAAGAACGAAATCTTGCCATTTGCGATGGCGTGGATGGAGCTAGGCCAAAGAAGCCGGTCAGAGAAAGAAAAAAACCATGTGCTTTCACTCATGTATGGAATATAAGGAACAAAAGAGATGAACATGGGACAGGGGAAAGAAAGACAAACCAAGACACAGACTCTTAATTATACAGAACAGATTGAGGGTTACTGGAGGGGAGGTGGGTGGGGGAAATCTGTTAAATAGGGGATGGGGATTTAGGAGGGGATGTAGGATGAGCACTGGGCTTTGTATGTAAGTGATGAATCACTAAATCCTACACCTGAAACTAATATTACACTGTATGTAAACTCACTGGAATTTTGTAAAAACTTGGGAAAGGAAAAAGAGAAAATTCTGAATAATATTAAAGGAAAGGAAAAGGATTTGGGGACTCCAGAAGTGGATAACAACACAGTGGCTGGAAAACTTACTATGTGAGCTGATATTACAGCCCAAATCCAAAGACAGTATGAAGGCAGAATTCTCTCTTCCTTGGGTGACTTCAGCCCTGTTTTCTTTTATGGTCTTCGTCTGACTGAATGAGTCCCGGCCCGCTTATAGAAGGTGATGTGAATTACTCGTAGTCTACTGGTTTAAATGTTAACCTTATCTAGAGATTAGCTTCCCAGCAATATCCCCTCTAGTATTTGACCAAATATGTGAATACTCTGTCCTAGCCAAGTTGACACATGAACTTAGCCATCATCTGTTCTTTCCCTGGGAAGCGTCTCTGGAAGGCAGGTTACGTGAAAGTATTAGCACCAAAGCGGTGGGCAGCATTCTTAACTTACAGTTCAACGGAATCATTGTCATTTTTCTTCCCATTGAAACTAAGACCTCTAGGCAAGCAAGGCATAAAGCCACAGGGGCAGGAAATAGAACTTGTGCTAGTGCATCACTAGGGGTTAATAGTGAGTGGTGCCACTGCCAGTTTCCATCCCTCGATTCCTGGACCCGTGATTCCTGCCCATGGGAAAAATAGCCCCGTGTGTTGGATGCTGATTCAGGTATACAGCCTCCTGGAGAACCTTGCCCCACTCCTACAGGGTATTGCCATCTACCTGGCACCATTAGCAGAGTCTTCAAAAGGACATTCCAACGTTGCGTCAGCCAGCGGACTTGGAACAGTGGGGAGCATGATAGCACCAGTGAATTGCATGACTAGGGGCTCGTGGCTTCACACCATGTGCTGTGAAATTAGTTCCTCCATCAGAATCAGGCTGCACGGAATACAACAGTGGTAGGAAAAGCATTCCGTAAGTCACTGCTGTTAGTTTAGACACGAAGCATTGCATGCAGGGAAGGCAAATTCATGTCGATGGTAAGTGTCTATTCCAGTAAGAACAAATGCCGCTTTTCCATGATAGAAGAGGTCCAATGTAATAAACCTGCCTCCAGCTAGCTGGCTGATCACCTGGGGGGATGGTGCCTTATCAAAGACACACGGATCATTTCTGTTGCTAGCAGGTATGGGCACTCAGCGGTGCACTCAGCCACGTCAGCTCTGGTGAGTAGAAGTCCAGTGCTGAACCAATACATAACATCCTTCTATGACCCATGGCCAATTGGTCCAGTAGCCCATTCGGCAATGACAAGGATGGCTGAGAAAAGAGGCTAATATCCCTAGAACAGTTCATCTTATATACTTGATTAGTAAAATGCATCTCCGCTGAGAGAGAGAGACAACCAACAAACAGACTCTTAACTGTAGCGAACAAACTGATGGTTACCGGGGGTGGGGGTGGGGTGGGGATGGGTGAAATAGACGATGGGGATTAAGGCGTGCACTTGTCCTGATGAGCGCTGGGTGATGTCTGGGATTGTTGAATCACGATAGTATACACCTGAAACTAATATAACAATGTAGGGCGACTTTACTGAAATTTAAAAGAAAAGAGAATGGAAAAAAGAAAAAGAATCTTCCTCTCTGCTGAGGTCACCCTTTAGTGAGCATTCACATAAGCCACAAATACCTTCACATTTCTCACCTACTCAGAGAGGTCTATCCACATACCCCTTTCCTAGAATTTGGTTACCTATTTTAATTCCTATTCCTGCCAATTCCCTGACCTCTCTGCCAAACAATTGGCCACAGCCCGTGAATTGGAAGATAATCAGAATTCCGTCCATTTCCTCTTTTCCTTAGAGGAGGGGAGAGGGGCAGAGGGAGAGGGAGAGAGAATCTTAAGCAGGCTCCACGCCCAGCACAGAGCCCAACGGGGGGCTCGATCCCACATCCCTGAGATCGTGACCTGAGCCGAATTCAAGAGTCAGGCGCTTAACCAACTGAGGCACCCTAGTGCCCTTGTCCATTGATCTTTTAAGAAAAGTAAACAACCGGGTGCACTGCTCGAAGTTCTGCCCACTGGGAGGTTGACCCTTCCGCACTGTCCTCCACGGATATCCCAGAAAGGGGCTGTAGTACCACAGCTATCCACTTGCAGGTGTCTGCATATGGTGCAGAATCATCTGTAAATTGGGCCCAAAGTATCACTTCCTCTGTCAATTGCATGTATCCCTGCTGTTGCACAAATCTGTGAGGCAGTCTGGCTCGGGGAAATGTTAAAGACAAAAGTGTGAAAGGAAACGGGTAACACAACCTATACCATTCCCTACTCCCTGGTTTCACTGTCTACGACAAGGCATCTGCTTTTGCTTCCTTTTCAGACTCCTCAGGCAAGTGGTTTTATTTTTTATTTTTTATTTTTTATTTTTTATTTTTGCCTTTTGTCTACAATGGTCAGTTACAATCACAGGGAGACATAGGCAGCAGTGAGCTAACTCCATGGCAGCCAGAAGCAGAAACTCCTCACTAGGTTTTTTAAAATAGTTTTACTCTTTAGAGCAGTTTTAAGTTCACGGCAAACTTGAGCCAAAAGTCAGAGTTGCCACATACCTACCGCTCCCACCCATACACAGCCTCCTCCACTTACAATATTCTGCGTCAGAGTGATGCATGAACTATAATCGATGAACCCATATATCATAATCCCTCCAAACGTCCACCGACAGTTTACGTTGTGATTCACCTTTGGTGCTGTACATTCTAACAGTTTTCACAAATGAGTAATATCATGTCCACAGGATTTCTGAGTGGGCATAAACTTTGAACTACATTAAATGAACATCAAAGTGCATTTATTGTATCTACAGAATTATTTCGCTGTCGTAAAATTGCTCTGCACACTGCCTGTTCTTCCTTCTCTCCTCTAACTCACGAGGCCACTAATGTTTTAATGTCTCCATAGTTTTGCCTTTTACGGAAGATCACCATAGTAGGAATCTTACCGTATGTATAGCCTTTTCAGATTGACTTTTTCACTGCTGAGATGCATCTAAGGTTCCTCCTGGCTTTTCATGGCTTGATGGCTCCTTTGTTTTAGCCCTGGATAATATTCCGTTCTCTGGATGTGCCGTATCTCTAGATAAATATACATTTATCTCCCAAAAAAGGAAACCGCTATGTTGGTTGCTTCCAAGTTTGAGTAGTTATAAATAGAGCTACTATAAACATTTGTGTGTAGGTTCTTGTGCGGACATAAATTTTCAACTAATTTGAGGAAACACTAAGGCGTGTGATTACTGGATTGTACGATAAGCATGTGTGGAGTTTTGTGAGCAACCTCGATTCTGTATTCCAAACGGTTATGCCGCTTTGGCTTTCTACCAGCAGCGAATGGGAGTTCCGGTTACTGCACGTCTTCACAAACATTTGATGTTCTCAGTGTACAGTGATGCCTCGTTGTTGTTTATTTTGCAATTTCATAATGGCATAGGATGTTGAGCATCTTTTCATATGCTTATTTCCCATCTGTGTATCTTCTTTGGTGACTTCCCTGTTCGTGTCTTTGCCTATGTTTAAATCGGGGTGTTCATTTTCATATTTTGGGGTTTAAGAATTCTTTCTAAATTTTGGATAACAGTCTTTTATCAGATATGCCTCTTCATCTATTTTCTGCCAGTCTGTCAAAGAGCAGACTTTTTTAATTTTAATGAGGCCTACCGTATCTATTGTTTCTTTCGTGGATCATGCCTTTAGGTTGTATCAAAAGAAATGTTCTCTGTGTCCATCTTCATCTAGATGTTCTGCTCTGTTTTGGATTGCCTATGCAAAGGCATCTCCCATGCAGTTTTGTAGTTTTTATTTTACACTTAGGTCTATGATCCTTTTGAGTTAATTTGCTGTGAAGGGCATAAGGTCTGTGTCTAAATTCATTTTTCCCCACGTGAATGTCCAGATATTCCAGCATCATTTGTCGAAAAGACTTCTTTGCTCCAGCGTATTACTTTCGGTCCATTGCATAAATCTGTTGGCTGTGTTTATGGAGGTCTGTTTCTGGGCTTTCTCTTTTGTTCCATTGACCTGTCGGTCTATTCTTTCTCCAGTACCATACTGCCTTGATTGTCTTAAGTTTATACTAAGTCCTGAAGTACGGTAGTGTCAGGCTACCAACCTTTTCTCCTCCTTCAGTATTGTGTTGGCTGTTCTGTGTCTTTGGCCTCTCCACAGAAACTTCCTAATCAGTTTGTCAATGTGCGCAAAATAACCTGCCGGATTTTGATTAGGATGCATTGAATCTATAGAACAAAGTGGGAAGAATTGGCAAGTCGACGATATTGAGTCCCCTTCCATGAACATGAACTATCTCTCCATTTGTTTCGTTCTTCTTTGATTTCTTTCATCAGACCGTTGTAATTTTCCTCATATAGATTTTGTACATATTTTGTTAGACTTAGACCAAATTGATCATTCTGTGGGGTGCTAATGTAAATGGTAATGGGTTCTTAATTCCAAAGTCCAGTTCCTTAGGCCGATATAGAAGAAAGCAGTGGACTCTGCTATGGTAACCTTGTATCCTCAAACTGGGTAGAATGGCTAATTTGTTCCACCAGGTTTTTATTCTTTTAAGTATCTTTACAAAGAAAATCATGATATCTGGAAACAGAGACAGTTTGTTCCTTCCTTCTCAATCAGAGTATCTATCATTTCCTCCCTTGTTAGCTAGGACTTCGAGTAGGATGTTGAAACTGAATAGCAAGAGGGGACGTCCTTGCCTTTTCCTGACCTCAGAGGGAAAGGTCACAATTAAGTCCAGTGTTAGCTGAAGGTTTCTTGTAGATGTTCTTTATCGAGCTGAGGAAGTTCCTCTTTATTTCTGTTTTCTGAGTTTTAATCATGAATGGATGTTGGATGGTGTCAAATCCTTTTTCTGCATCTATTGATAGAATCAAGGGATGCTTTTTCTGTAGCCTGTTTCCTCACTGAAAATGTGGAAAACAAAATTGAATTGGAAGTGGTATCAAGTCGTTGGTCTGAGTGCAATACAGGCTGTTTGAAATGATAAGTCCCCGAAATGATGATCGTGATCATTTTAAGTTGATACCTCTTCTGAAATAAAATGAGGGTTCCGTTGAACACCCGGAAGTATGAGCAACGATTGAAATGTAGAAGGCAGATACAATCTGTATTATCTTACAGATGTAAAGTGATGACTAAGGCCAACCCAAAATCAGCCATAGACCAGACGTCCTGTCAGGGCCTGGCAGGTGGTACACGCTCCTCCTTCAGTGCCGTTCAGACATTCTTCCCACAGTAGGGAACAAAGGCAGATTATCGTTTCAGCCCTTTGCTGAGATACTTCAGGTGCCAGGCCTCATGTACAGGTGCTCCCTTTTGGGATGACGTGAATACCATTTTCATCCCTGCTCCACAGCATATAGAGCATCTTTAAGTTACGTGCAAACTATGTTAGGAATTCGATGTCTATCTTTGCTCATTATGCAAAATGTTTTTCATTGACTAGCTGACTCCCTGTACTGTCCTCTGATGGGCATTCAGCCCAGATCATAATAGTCTGATGGGACCACAGTTTTCATGAAGCGTCAATATCCTTTTTGTTACAGTCCCCGGAACTTTCTTCTAATAAATATCAACGATTACTACTCCGCCCTATAAATAATGATAAAAGCATATAAGCTAACACGGACTATCATCTACCCTCACAGTCTTGTCAGAGACACAGGGAGCTGAGTAAAACTTGTGAGGTTTGATCCCTCCTATCAAGAAGAGAGGCGTAAGAAATGGGTTCCCTACTTGATAGGCTATTTCCTCTACGGTGACAGTGGAATGTCTTTGGAATGCAATGGTTTAGGTAAAATTTTCTCTCTGTCTTTGATGCCTCATCTCTTTCTCACTGTCTCTTGGGGGAGTCTTCCTGATCTTCCTCTCCCTGTTCTTCCTCATTACTAGGGCCAGGTTCCTGATCTCACGGTGGCCCCTGCGCTCTGTCCTCAGCTCTTAGCCCTCACCCATCTGTCCCCGTTCACATGCTACAACCCCTCCACTTCCCATTCTGGATGTCTGTGGTCCAGGGTGAGTCTGTTCCAATCATGAGCTTTCTGCTAAGTCAAAGTGACCTGTCCTTTCATTCGAGGAAGCCTCACTGAAGCCTTGGTGAGGTCTTGGTGTCACCAGGCACAGCTCAGCCATGGACTGTCCACCTTATAGTCTTTACCAGCAGGGGGCAACTCATCTCCAAGACCAGGAAGGTCTCAGAGAAGACAGACGAGAAACACACACTGAATCATTCACACCTGAGAGGGTCACTGGCCTCAGGGTGCATGAGCTCCTGACCTGGAGGTCCCTTGGACCCTCCCTCTGTGTGTGTGGGTAGCTAGGGGCAGCCTAGGGCCAACGTTGCCTCTGCCTCCTGGAGGACCCCGGTCTTAGTCCCTGCTGTTCAGAGTCTTCCGCAGATGGTCTTCCTCTTCCTCCTGTTCTTCTTTCTCCTACCAGAAGCACAATTCTGTGGTTAATAGGAAGTTCTCATATTGTCAGTCATCCTTTTCACATTGAAAGGTAGCATTTTAAACTGTCTCCACAAGAGCATCTTGCTCTGTAGCCTGGACCCCAAAACAGATTGGGCTACCAGCTTGGCCTGTCCTGACGGGCACACTCAGGACCCTGAAGGCACTGGAGCATCCGCAGCAGAGCCCGGATTTAGAGAAAAGCCCCTGGGTCCCCATTCAAATCCTGGCCAGCTGCCGACTCTGCCTCCACCCAGGCCCCTCCCAAGGTCTGAATGCTGCGACTACAACTCCTAGCTGGGGCACGTAGATGCACGGGGGCTGCTGGTCTCGAGGAGACACAGGCCTGAGGAGGAGGTAGCAGAAAAGCTCTGGATGGTCCGAGGGGATGTACGGCTGTGGGGTGAGGAATGACCCACCCACAACCTGCCCACTGACCTGCTGCTGGGCCACAGACCCAGCTCCTGCCCTCCATGGGTCTCAGTCTCCTTACCTGCCCGATGGGCACGAATACACTCCCCACACACAGGGCATGCTCATGAATGGAAAGGGCTCTGGAGTGATGAGAAAGCTGATTTGGCCCCAGAAGAGGAGGAGCAGGTCAGATTTGGACGGGAAGCCGTGATTTGGGCCTCCTCAGGCACAGCCAGGGGCTGCCTCCCCGGAAGCGCTCAGCGCACTCAGGCAGGTGGGAAGCTCTGAAATCAGAATCATGGGCCACTTGAGGTCCTCTCTGTAGTGCTCTGTGGTGGTCAGCCATCTGTGTCACAGGGTCCTTCCTGTTTGTTCTCATCTCTGCCCATGGGGAACCCCGACATGGGCTCAGGGAGCTCACTGCTTCATTGGTAACTGGACCCAACTGCACTTGATACAGTCGTGTGTCCTCTTCACAACACCCCCTGGTTAACGCTAGTGTAACTTATCCAAAGGGTGGTTCGCATGTTCTGAAATGATTTTGATGATGTCCCATGATTTATTTCGGGCATAGTGTATTCAGTGCTCTTCTACTGGATGGATAAGTAGTGTGCAATTCAGGTTTCTGCCCTCTTATGCTAGTTGTGGTGTGCTCTCTTGGACATACAATAATGCTTATATATAAACTCGACTTGGAGTAGAGAAAAATTGGAAATAATTCAATCATGCACCAACAGGGCAACATATCAATAAATTGTGCCAGATTCCCACCATGGAATACCGCACAGCTGTGAAAAAGAATGAACTAAATCCCACAGAGACATAATGATGAGTGGGGGAAAAAAAAACGGATACATAACAGGACACACTATAGGATCCACTTTGTGTCTAGCTCAAAAGCTAACAAACTAATGTTTAGTCATTCATACAGCCATGTTGGAACAGTCTTACACAAAAGCAAGGATTCTATCCTGCCTAACAGGCAACTTTCTATTGTTAATTACGTAGTAAAATTCACATTTTCGTATACGGTTCTATGAATTACAACACATGTCCACATTCACATAATCAGGAGTGCAGTCAGTATACAGAGCTTTTATGTCACCCTTCAGAACTTCCCGAGTTCTTTATGCTGCCCCTGTATGCTCACTCTCTTACCCCACGTCTGGACCCCGATGACCGCTTATTTGTACTCCGTTACTAGATTTTTGTCATTTCGAGAATATCATATAAGTGGAATAATAGAGCGTGTAATCTTTTGAGACTCCTTCACTCTTCATAACACAAATAGAGTTTCACAGAAGTTGTTGAATGTGGTTGTGCAGAATGCAGAACAGGCACATATTTTGGTAGAGATGGGGATGGATCTATTATAAATGGAATTGTGGATTTTTTTAAAGTGTTGCCTCCAATATTTCATTGCTAGTTTCTAGAAATGTGAAGGTGCTTGTTTTTTTGTTTGTTTGTTTGTTTGTTGAACTCATATCCTGCAATGTTCATTAACTCACTTGTTACTGCTATGAGTATTTTTCATACAGTCTCTAAAATATTTCTATGTAGACCATCATATGATCTGTGAATTGGAGTTGTTTTTTCTCTTCACCAACTGGTAAGCCATTTATTTCTTTTTCTGGCCTCAGCTAATTGGCTACGACTTCCAGTATAATGTTGATAGCAGGGGTGAAAGTGGACATCCTTGTTTGGTTCTTTCCTCCCCCCCCAGATTTACTGAGATGTAAATAAAATATAACATGGAGCAATTTTAAGGAGTACAAAAGAGGAAAATACAGACAGAGAGTGCTGGATATAAAATAGCTAGATCGACAGACAGACCGATAGAGAGATATATGAAACGATTGCCAGCATCGGATTAGCTAACACCTCGCCTCCATCACATAATTACAATTTCTTTTTGTGGTGAGAACACTTAAGTCTACTCCCTTAGGGGTGCCTGGGTGGCTCCGTCGGTTCACTGTGTGCCTTTGGCTCAGGTCACGATCTCAGGGTCCTGGGATCGAGCCTTGAATCCAGTTCCACGCTCACTGGGGAGTCTGCTTCTCCCTCTCCCTCTGCTCCTCACTCCCGCTCATGACTTCTCTGTCTCTGTCTCTGTCTCTGTCCCTCTACCCATCTCAAATACATAAATAAAGTCTTAAAAAGAAACTAGATCTACACGCTTAGCAACTTCCAAGTCTATAATACAATAAAATTAACGGTAATCACCATGCTGTACATTAGATCCCCAGGATTTATTCATCTTATAACTGGAAGTTCGTACGCTTTGCCCAGCATCTCCCACTTCTCCTACCCCTAACCCGTGGTAACCACCATTCTACTCTGTCTCTACAAGTTCCGCTTTTCTGGAGTCCACATATAGGTGAGATCATACGGTGGTCATCTTTCTCTTCTGACTTGTTTCACTTCGCATACTGCCCTCAAGGTCCATCCACGTTTTCGCAAATGGCAGGACTTCCTTCCTTCTCACGGCTGAACAGTATTCCATCACATATGGATGCCACATCGGCTTTATCCATTCCCCTCTTTGGACACTTAGGTTGTTTTCATATCTTGGCTATTGTGAGTGATGCTGCAATGAATATGGGAGTGCATGTACCTCTCTGATATCCTGATTTCATTTTCTTTGGACATGTGCCTAGAAGTTGGTTGCTGGATACTCTACTCTATTTTTAATTTTCTCCATACTGCTTTCCATAGTGGCTGTACCAGTTTTCATTCCTGCCAACAGTGCACAAGAGTTCTCTTTTCTCCACATCCTCACCAGCTCTTGTTCTCTTTTTTCTGATGACAGCCATTCTGAGAGGTGTGAAGTGATACCTGGTGGTAGTCTGGGTTTGCATTTTCCTGCTGATTAGTGGTGCCGAGCAGCTTTTCATGATCCATTGGCCATTGGCATGTCTTCTTGGGAAAAATGTCTATTTAGTTCCTCTGCCCCTTTTAAAAAATAGGACTGTTTCTTTTACGCTACCGAGCTGTACGAGTTCCTTCTGTATTTTGGATATTAAGCCCGTATCAGGTAGAATATTTATACATATTTTCTCCCGTTCTGTAGGTTCACTTTTCCTTTGTTCATTGCTTCTTTTGCCATGCAGAAGCTTTTCGGCTCGATGCAGTCCCACTTATTAATTTTGTGCTTAGATTGCTAGTCCTTTAGGTGCCATACTCAGTCTCTGGACTGAAATTTGGATCACAAAGAGTGACTGTTTGTTTATAGGATAATGCTGGAACACTCTCATTTGGGAACTGTCAATGTGTCCAGTGTCAAGTTTCTTTTTCACTGTGTTGTCTTCTAGGAGTTTTACAATTTCGGGTCTTTTGTTTCCAACACACTCCATTTCAAGTTGATTTTTGCAAGTGGTGTAAGATAGGGCTCCAATTTCATTGCTCTGCATATAGTTATCCAGTGTTCTCAGGACCATTTATTAAAGAGACCATCTTTCCGCATGAATATTTTTGACTCCTTTGTCAAATCTTAGTTGGCTGTACATATATACGTAGGTTTCTTTCTGGGCTCCTCATTCTGTTCTTTTGGTATATGTGTCTCTTTCTTTAGCCAGTACCATGCTAGTTTGGATGCTAGAGCTTTATAATTCTAGTTTGGATCGGGAAGTGGGATGCCTCCATCTTTATTCTTCTTTCTCGGGGTGTCTTTGGCAACCGGGGACATTTGTGGCTCCATATAAATTTCAGGACTGTATTTTTTCTATCTGTGAAAAATGCCACTCACATTTTGATAGGGATTGCATTGACTCCATAGATGGGTTTGGGTAGTGTAGGCATTTTAGCAGCATTAACGATTTCAATTCACGAACACAAGATATCCTTTGCTTAATTTTAATTCCAGTATACCTAACATAGAGTGCTACCTTAGTTTCACGTGTACAATATAGCAATTTACCTTTCCATACATTGCCCAGTGCTCATCACGAGTGCATTCCTTAATCCCCACCATTTCACACATTCTCCCAACCACCTCCCCTCTGGTAACCATGAGTTTGTTCTCCATAGTTAAGAGTCTGTTTCTTTGGCTTCTCTCTCTCTCTCTCTTTCCTTTACTTGTTTGTTTTGTTAGTTAAATTGCACATATGAGTGAAATCTATGGTATTTGTCTTTCTCTGACTGACTTATTTCACATAGAATCATACGCTTTACATCTATCCGTTTTGTGGCAAGTGGCACATCGTTCCTTTTTATGGCTGAGTAGAATTCCATTGTGTATATTCGCAGCATCTCCTTTATTCACCTATGAATGGGCACTTGGGTTGCTTCCATAATTTGCCTATTGTAAATAATGCAGCTAAAGACATAGGGCTGCAGGTATCCCTTTGAATTTGTGTTTTTGTATTTTGGGGATATATGCGCAATAGTGCGATTACTAGATTGAAGGGTAGTTCTAGTTTTAACATTTTGGGAAACCTCGATACTCTTTTCCACAGTGGCTACACCAGTTTCTTGCTTGGTTCTTGATGTTAGAGAAAAACAAGTAGTCTTTCTCTATTAAGTATGGTGTAAGATGTGGGATTTTTGTAGTTGCTCTTTATAGATCGTCCTTCGGCTCCTCCTCGTTTGCGGAATGCTTTCGTCATGAATGGCTTAAATCTTGTTAAAACTTTTCCTGAAGGGAGAAAAACAGCATAGCCAGGTGAAAAGTTTGTTTTTTCTTCTATCCTCCAGGCAGAAGAACAGGTTTTCAAAAATACACAGGGGTAACCTTCGGGGGGGGGGCAAAAAAAAAAAAGAAGAAGAAGTTAAAATTTTAGTTTCTCTCTCCTCCAAGGGCGTTGGTAAAATTAAGTCAATTCTCTGGTTTTGAGTAAACCTTTAGATAACCGAGAAGGAAACGGGAAAAGTTTTCAAGCCTCGACTTCAGCGTTGCTGCTTCTCCTGAGGCTACCTCCCAGCATTCCAGAGATCTCTCTTGCCATCTATAATCCAAATCTTATAATTCCGAGAGACCGAAAAAGAAAAAAATAAGATCTAACAGTAAGTATTTGTTTTGTTTCCTTTTATGGCTGGTGCAACTGGACATATGATAAAATTGATGTAAAGTGTCATATATACTTGCAGTATCTTAAATGCTGAAGGAACCATCCCTATCAGGGAAAATAGAAACAAAAAGATACTAAAGGGACTTCGTGTCTTAACTTGTGTTTGACTCAGGTGAGCAGATTGGAATTTTGGCTCTGGGAATATTAAGAAGAAAACATGTCCCAATAACTGATGGTTTTTACTCCGATTGTTGCCTCTGTAAAATGGGAAACAATATAAAAGGGTGGCAATATACAGATGGAGATAAAATTTGGGGTTTTAAAGCAGTTTTCAGTTTTTAGTGAACGCCTGTAAGATCAGCTATCTCGTGCATACAGAGTCATGATCTGTCAGCCAGGTGTGCATGTTTTTGAGTGGGGCAATTGGATTCTATGCCTGACAAGATAAATGGGGCTCAGGGTAGCCTTGCTTGTTGCTTGGACATGAGGCAGGGCTGTCCAGCTTGAAGTATTTTTTGCCTTTGCTGCTGCTGCTGCCAAAGAAAAGCTTCTGGCTTCTTTGCAACCCTGGCTTCACAGATCCTGATTCCCTGACCTGACTCTGTACTGAAACCTGATGTGCCTGCTGTGGGCTCTTTCAGCCTCAGCAGGAGCTGTGCTGCACTGAAAGCAGGCCCAGGCTGAGTGAACAGGACTGAGGCTCGGGGACTGTTGCAGATTGAAGACACCCATCTGTGAGCCCAAGAACTAGGGAAACATCATGGAAGCTGCTTGAACTGTCCACGGCACTGCACCACGAAAAGGACTGGTTCGCTGAGGGGACCATCTAAAATCGACCTTTACATTAGGCCTATATTTCTGATGCAGAGGCTAGTTGCATTCCTAACGTTTGATTCCTGCCGCAACTACAAGTTGGGGGAGGACACATCACTGTGTGTGTGACCCTCCATCCACTCCCGACACATCGGGATATCTCACTGCTATTGACTTGGTTTCCACTTCCTCACTGATGACAGATGGTAGTATGAATATCTCACACTGAATTTTCCCCATCCACTGACAGTATAGCCTATTGGTCACCTGACTTCCATAAGCCCCTGCTCAGGCTGGAGGGCCACAGAGTCACTTTCCGTCTCCTGGAATCAGTGGCACTTCAGATCCGGTGTCCAGCAGTCCCTAAAAGTTGTGATCATTTCCTCTTTCCCAGTGTCCAGTCACCCTACTAAAAGGTCCCTTTGGGAAGACTAGAAGAAAGATTTAGAGTATCAATGTCCAGGAGTGTGTGGTTGACCTTCAAAACACAAAAGAACCAGCTTTTTTTTTTTTTTCTTTTCTTTTTTACCAGCAAAATGACCTCATTCAGGAAGAGCAGAGGACTTGCAATTCTGGACAAGGAAACCAGGCAACCCCTCTGTAAGTGCCGAGATCATAGGAGAGAGTCTTGCTTTTACAGTGGAGAAGAGGAAGCTGGGAGGGGTTTCTACAGCTTGCCATTGGCTGAGTGTGGTGGTCTTCATGGGATGGGCTGTTGCTGGGCAAAGAGACATTCTTCTTTCCTCCTGCTAGGGCAGGTAAGCTAAACCTCTTCCTGTTGGGGAATGTGAGCTATGTTTATTAGACAGCGGCGGTGATGTGGGAAACAAAGGCAGAAGGAAATGTAGGTAAAATTAGATGTCCTTCTAACTGGCAGGCCACTGACAAATCCTTGAGACAGGCGGAGTATAATGTACCTCCAGGAATCTCCCAACAGTCTTGAAGTTAATGCCTTGCTGAGGGAAAAACAATCTTGGTTTGACAACATCAAGGCCTCAGGTTTCTTGTGAGTCTTCTTTAGCATATGAAAATCCTTTTGAAGCTTCCCTTATCTTTACTTCCCCCAACCCCAAAGTATATCATCAGTTGCTCCTCCCAGTCCCAGGGCAGCAGCTCTTCCTGCCCACTGGACCTGTCCCCTTGCCTTAATAAAACCACCTTCTTTTGCACCAGAGATGTCTCAAGAATTCTTTCTGGCCCTCAGAAGCCGCTTTGGGCCCTGGACCCCAACAACACACTACTCTGCAGCTCTTCATTGTCATATACAGAGTCACGAAACTCCTTGCTTCTTATAAGTGGTTGTTTAGGAGTGTCAAATGCACATATTTTGTGTATCTCTGTAAACAACGATTCATGGACTATCGGTGCTGTTTTTCCTATTAGAAATCGAGCCATTAGCTTCTTTAAATGTAATCATATTAGACACTCAATTGCAGAAAACCAACAAGCAATTCAGAAAACCCACCCTGAACATCCGGGTCCTCTAGAAACACTCTCGGCACCAAAACCTTCTGTAGTCAACCATTCTGCAGAGAACTAGCACCAACAGGATTACATACAGATGTACAGGCATATATAAGAGGAGGATATTCATTACAGGACTTGGCTTATGTGATTATGAGGTGAGGAACCCACGGTCGGCTCTACAACAAGACAACAAGGAAGTTCGGTGGCCTACTTCAGTCCACGTCTAAAGGCCTGGTTACATGGGGTTGTTGTTTTTTGTGGGGTTTTTTCTTTTTTCTTTTTTTTTTTTTAAGATTTTATTTATTTATTTGACAGAGAGAGACACAGCGGCAGAGGGAACACCAGCAGGGGGAGTGGGAGAGGGAGACGCAGGCTTCCCGTGGAGCACGGAGCCCGATGCAGGGCTCAATCCCAGGACCCCGGAACCATGACCTGAGCAGAAGACAGACGCTTAACGACTGAGCCCCCCCCAGACACCCCTACACGGGTTGTAAGTCCCACTCTATGACCAAAGCCTGAGAACCAAAAGTGTTGATGTCTGAAGACAAGAGAAGATCGACAAAGCTCATACACTCTGTGCCCTAGCAATAAAGGACCTCATCTCCTACAATGCTCCCAGCTTATGAAGCCAGGGTGAGAGTTGCATTTCACACGGTACATTGATCCATTTGACCTCAACCAGCAAACTGTGAGCTTAGTTACTAGCCGCCTCCAGTACCCTGGAAAATGGCAGCCGCCCCGAATCTGTAGAACTTGCCCCATGCCCACTCATCCTCGGTTCTGTGGGAATTTCAATTGCTTCCTAGATTCTCCTGCTTGCACGGAGAGAAGCTCTGGTCCTGCAGAAAACTGAAGCCCTCCCCCAGGCAGAGGAGTTTCTGGCACTCTCAGCCCTAGCTCCGTGCTTAGCAGCGCAGACACAGCTCCTGGAGGCAACAGTCGGGCAGTTCTTCCCGCCTCTACAGTGTCCTTGATACTTGCCGCTGCTTCCTGGGGGTCCCCGGAGCATCTTCACAACTGGCTTTCACCTGAATCCAATTATGGCCCTATCACGAGCTGCCCAACACTTTTCTCCAACAGGAATGGTGGGAGAAAGCCAAATGTTTGTACCAGGTTGAAGTCAGGCCTGGGAGGTGGACTGGAGCAGTTCGGGCATCATCAGGTCCTCAGAACCCACAACTAACTGTCCAGGCATCCGACGGCAGGAACTTGAATGTTTGCAATTTAGGTGCTCCCAGAAAGTGTAAATTCAGAAATCACCACGTCCCAACCTTTGAGCCCTTCTTGAGTGCTACACACACCCAAAAACGGGGGCTAAAAGAGAAAGAGCCAGCCAGAGTAACTCGGTGATGATAGTCTCCTTGCTGACAATGATTTTAAGAGATAAAAAATAAATCTCTGAGGGCTGTGACTACTCTCACTCTTAAAAATTCCTTGAGAAGAATCACATTTCCTATTCAGTCTCCTTCTCAGGGAGAAAGAGACAGAGAGCCTGGGAGACCTCCCTTACTATACTGAAGCTACTTCCTTCGAAGAAGCCCAGCTAGATGGAACACATCGGAGTCACTTAAGTTCAGCAGCATATCCTAACTTATTCAGAAAAAGATACTTTCTGACTAGGGCGCCCCTCTTGTCCTCTCTTCCATGTGCACCTCCCACACAAAACTACTAAGGTATCTCAAAGTAATCAAAATGGACACCTGCACACAGCTGACTGTCTACATTAGCAAGGGTTCATATTCCCCTGGTTTCATCAACCGTCATGACCCCTCTGTGAATGCACACACAGGGGTTGTGTCTTTCCCCCACCTCAGTTCATTCAATCATAGAACAAAGTAAATCACCATTATAAAGCAGGTTCAGGATTCCAAACTCAATGAAAACTCCCCCCTGTGATTAAACTTGGCTTCTCAAACAGCACACAGAGCAAGACGTTAAGACAAACCAAAGAACAAGCGAGATAACACAAGGGTGCAGGAAGTTAGTGAACCAAAGGAGAAGTCAGTCTGTGGGCATGCAGTTGAAACAAGGCCTCAGTCCGGTCCGTTCTGGTCCGGGGCAGCTCTGGGGATGACCGCCTTATACGTTCAAGCGGTGAAGGATCTCAGTTCTGTTCAGAGATCCGTCAGGCGCAGCTATCGGAGGCAGTTGCCTTTTCTCAGCGGTCAGTCATAGAGGGGTCATGTCTGAAGAGTCTGGCGGTTTGCTGCAAAATTCTTCCCCTTTCTAAAGGGATTTAGTCAGGATTTAAAGGTCTGCCCCTGCAGACCACCTGTGGTTCTGCTTGTTATCAGTGCTGGGGTGTTGGCTGATGCTGGTCCCGGCCATCCATCCTAGCAGCAGTACCGTTACCTACTTGGGTCATTGCTTGACACAGGCTCCTGCTTGACATGACAGACTCCACTTTGCTCTCTACATCAACGTAAACTTAGTAATCCAGCAAGGCCTCACTTGGGAACACAAGGGTCGCAAATAACGTTCTTCTTCGTTCTGGGAACTACCTGAAAAACCCATTAGCGCGTCAATAAAAAGTGTGAAAGGACATTTTTCAACCACAAGAAACTTTGAGCTTTTGGTCTTAAAATTCTTGCCTTGTGGGCCACCTGGGTGGCTCAGATGGTTAAGCATCTGCCTTCCGCTCAGGTCAGGATCTCCAGGTCCTGGGATCCAGCCCCAGGTCGGGCTCCCAGCTCAGTGGGGAGTCTGCTTCTCCCTCTCCCTCTGCCTCTCCCCCTGCTTGTGCTTTCTCTCTCTCTCTCTCTCAAATAAATAAAAATCTTTAAAAATTGTTTCCCTTGTGTCATCCAAACCTAAGCCATTCTATCACGATTCTCACCCAATCTTAATCACACTGTCCTCCAACATTGAATGATCTGGGGTATAGCGGACTTCAAAATCTGAATAAGTACCTCTCCTGCCCTGCCACCTCCAAGACTCTATTAAGAGTCTGTTCAGGTAGTGCTCTCCCTTCATGGGATAAAGTCAGCTTTGCTTAGAAGTGGCCTGGCGGTTTATTGGGAAGTACAGAATTTGAGGAACATAGACACTACTGCTGCATGCCATGTGAACATGGACGGAGCCTAAATCCCAGGACCAGTATCTGTGGATATTTCTGAAAGCATACACCGACTGAATGAACGCAGTTATAGAGGAAAGAGCTACGAGTGCAGAGTATTCAACGTGTGGTAGCGCCAAAAAAAACGTAAAGAGAACAGATGTTAATGTATTTATCACACAGAGGTGAGCCAGTTCATTCAAGAATGACACATCACCCAAAAGCAAAGGAGGAAATGACTAACAAAGGACGTATCAAACTCGGATTTAAATGCTTCATATCTATTTCTGTCTCAGCGGTGTTTCTTCTTCTTCTTTCAAGATTTCGTTTATTAATTTGTCATAGAGAGAGAGCACAAGCAGGGGGCGCAGCAGGCAGAGGAAGAAGCAGGCTCCCGCTGAGGGAGGAGCCCGATGCTGGACTGGATCTCAGGACCCTGGGATCATGACCTGATTCTAAAGCAGATGCTTAAACGACGGAGACACCCAGGCGTCAATGTGTCACTGGTTTTTCTGAGACACCTTGTCCGCTAAGGGTAAGCTGGGGCTCTCTGTCCCCAAAGTATCTGGCTGCCTAGGAGAGATTGGGTGGTGTGCAAAACAGAACGCTCAAGGCCCTTTCCTTCTCCTCGGCTGAGCCGCGCGGCTGCGAGTCTCTGCAGCAGCACAGGCGGGAAAACCCCAACCCACCCTGCCGGCAGCCAAGGCTGTACGCATGCTCCTTGCTGTGAGCGAACAGTGCGCATGCTCCTTGCTGTGAGCAACTGTTACTGGGCGTGCGCATTGCTGCCCGCGCTCTGTCATCCGGCGTGAGATCCATCGAGGCGGCGTGTTCTCTCTGCCGTGAGCTTTCTCGCTAGCCGAATTCAACTTGTAGGTCCCCAGATCAGTCCTTCCAGGATTTTAAGTGTGAGCGAGGATGGGGAGGGAGCCAGTAGGCCGCGGGCAGGTGGGGACTGTAGATCTGTGGCGTCCTAGGTGGAAGTGGCGAGGAGCTAGCGCCCTTCTCCTCACAGGCGTCGCGGCCGCCATGGCGCTCGTCCTCGTGGTGGGGCCAGGGCAAGTGAGGATGGTGGGTCGAGGAGGGGAGGGGAAGACGGGCCGAGGCCCGGCGCGGGCGGGGCGGGGCGGTTAGTGGAGATCTCGGAGTCCTGGAGCACCTGCAGCTGCCAGCAGAGCACGGAGTCCAGGATCCCCTGTGGGACACGGGGCAGGTAGCCGACCAGGCGGTATAGAAAAGGCCAGGTAGCGGGGAACGCTGGGGGCTTGTGACTGGGTCCGCGAGATTGGTCGTGCACCGTGCAGTGGTCGAGGCAGGAGCTGGCCCGTGGGTCTGGTTCGCGACTACACGCCTGAACCCTTGGAGTGCGAACAGAGCCCGAGGCCGTATGCAGAGGATTATTTCTTTCCCTGCGTTTCAGCCAAACGTTATTTAAGGCAGTAAAATGAGCCTAGGAAATGGAAATGTGACCAAAGCAGTAGTGACTCAGGTTTGAATGTCTAGCACTCTTTTCTCAAATGCCTTTATAGTGGGGAACGCAGGCGTGAGGCTAAGCCTCGTCTTTTAGCCTGGTCATAGGGCGATTTTACGGCCAGCCTGGCTGATGTAAATGATCTTGCAGTCCGTGTCTTTGGTGTGACCACAGCTTGTACACTCTACTGATGCTAGGTTGGCTCTCAGAGTGTTTTCAAAGTAAAAACAAATATTAAGCCTTTGGCCTTGGTTGGACGTGGTATGCCTCTCCTTTAGAGTACATTTTCCAAATACCAGTGTTCTCCTTTCAGGGTGAGGTATGAGTGCCCGAGTCAGATCCAGATCCAAGCAAAGAAAAGATGATCCAGGGTCTGAACAGCAGGTGGGTGTCAGTACTTCCATGTTGGATGTTTTCCATTACCGTCCATTTTTTGCTCTGAAAACTTTGCTGAGCTGCAGGCATACAGATGCAGTGATAAAAGCTTTTCTGCTGATTAAGGGAGGGAAACATTGAACCAGAAGGCTTCTATATTTCTCTTGCCCGTGCAAATACACAATATGGCTCCTTTGTCATGCTTATTAACGACAGATTGTGCATATCCATCCCAGCATAGTTTACAGTAGACTCCAAAGTGCTTGTGGCTACCTTTTGTTCGAGTAGCCGCTGTGTGGGAAGAGTCACTTTTAAGAATTAGCGCATAGAATCATGATTTGGGAGTGTCTTTATGCTTATTCCTTATTTGATATCAAAATGTATAATGTATGTTTATACTGTTAGCATGTATTAACAACACAACTTTTTATTTGCCCACATACACACACCCACACACACACCCTTAGGAGCAGCAACCCAGTGATGAGCAACCGACAAAAAAGGAGGCACCACCTGAGAGTCAGGATATTCTACCTGATCATGGGAAGGAAGTTGAAGCAGGACCTGTGGCTCAAGGTGAAGGGAAAGGGAAGGAGAATGACTGTGGGGGCAGGGGTGTATGTGGGCATCATGCGTTATGACAAACCATTGCAGGAGGAAAGAAAACATTGGAAGAGACTCTCAGTCATTTCCCGAAAACGGGTTGAAAATGTGAAGAGTGTATAGTGTGCAGCTTCCTGTAGTCCTTCACCGTAACCAATTTCCCTTTTTCCTCGAGAATTAATCGGTGTGCTTGAAAATGCTGTCCTCTCTACATTAGAGGAAAATGTTTAACTACAAAACTATACATCGCTTCCCTAGTTTAATTTGTTCTTCTTAGAATATTTTTGTGTGTCCTTTTCACTCATTTCATCAAAAGCGTAAGCACTAGTCAACAGCATAGGCAGAGTGGCACGTCAGCATATCCTGTAACATGTGGAATAAAGCCAATTTGCATAGGGATGGGAGCCCCATTTTATAAATGAGAAAACTAAGGCTCAGGGATTGTGGCTTGCCAAAGACTGCTTGACACATGGAGATATACCTCGTAGTTCAGTACACAGTTTGCGTTCTTGGGGAAGCTGGCTGGCTCATTCGGTAGAGCATGTGACTCTCGGTGTCGGGGTCGAGAGTTCAAGGCCCATACTGAGTGTAGAGATTACTTAATATAAGCAATTTTAAAGAAGTTTGTGTTCTTCCTACCATCTGTGTTGTTTTACAAACAAGTGAATGGTTTTGTATCGAATGCTTAGTAGTCAAATGTGTCTGGGCTGTAAAGTAGCTTATTAGTGGCACAGGAATCAGTCCAGTGGAGCAGGAGAGAGACTCCAGAAAAGAGTTCAGTGAATGATAGCCACTGTCTGATTAATCATTCAGGAAACTGGCATTAGGGTCACTATGTTAATATGATTTTTACGTGGCATTAAAAGGTGTTGAAGTACTTTTACGATTAGGAAGATCAAAAGGATCTTAAAACGGTCATGAAACAAGAAATGAATGTCTTCCAAATGGAACATCTTCATCAAGTACTTGTAGTGAATTATGGACACTGTTCAGGTCATGGAGTGTGTTAGGAATTCGCTGTTAAGAGGTTTCCAAAATACGGCTGACGAGAAAATCCATTAATTTCTTTCCACCCTACTTGTCCCTACTGTCACACTGCCAGACAGAAGTGGGCCTGTTAATCACTACTGTTTTGCTGTTACTTTTGGAACTTTGCTGTATACATGACTGCTTTATCCTAAGTTATACATAGAGGGACTAGGCACTTAAATCGAACGGGTAAAATTGGACAAAATACCCTGCAGATTGCCCTACTACGGAATGGATGTCACTAGTATAGGATTTGTTAGAGGCCCACGAATACACTCAGCTTATCCTTCGGAAAACTACGTTGTACTTTTTAAATAAAATCTTATGGCTGGTGTAGACTTGATTTCACAGATGTAGCTGATGCTCTCTATTCTAAGAACACTGTGGTAATAGAAAGGAAATGAAGTGCAGTGGGCTTTATCTTTAGAATGTCACTTGAAATAAAGCAAATCGTACTCCAGGAAAACAAGGGTGTGAAATGCATTTTCCCATCACATTTTTTTATCACCCTAGCCTATAGGCTTTTATTGGTTTATATTTCATATTTACTGCTTAAATCGATTACCTTTGTGTATTAAGGACGGGACCTGGAAGCTGATCTCCAGGAGCTGCCTCAGGCAAAGGTTGGGGGTAGAACTGAAGATGACCCTGATGCAAGGGGCCAAGTCTACCCTTCTTAGAGCCCATTAAAATGCCAGAAGCAGGTATGTTATCCATTGACAGTGCAAAGTATGAAGGTCTTTCTCCGAATATTATATATTTACGTATGCATATATAAATTTAATGATACATTTCTAACATAGGTTGCATATGAAGATTACTTTCCCAAGTAGTTCAAACATCCTGCCGGCCTGACTTATACACAAGTAGAGATAGAAACAAATTGGGTCAAAGCCTTATTAAATCATACAATATGAAACCATTTTCTTTTTTTGCGTATAAATACTTCAACGAACTGCTAATAATATTCAGATCCTTCTGTAAGTTCTGCTTTTATCAAACACAGAATTCATTTGGATTGAATATCAGTTTGTGTGAAATATGCTGAGGTACTGAGGTAGGTTCTACCCGCAGCTGAAATATAACGTGTATGATTTTCTGACAATCCCTTAACTTCTGAACCCATTTTTACTCATATATATATTGAATTGAATTCTGATATATTACAGTCAATTTTAATGCTCTTATTTGTATTTTGGGGTACTGTTGGTTACATAGAATACAAAGATGTTGCATTTTGCATGTTTTTTTTTTATTAGATAACATCTTTGGTCAAATTTTGACATGTGAATTGAAATTTGGCTGCCACCGGGAACCACAAAACACAATGGTTGCTGTTTGTGTTTCTCTCTGCGATCTGGACCCCTATTCCCGTTTTTGGTTTCAAGTGTTTGTTTAATTTCTATGTAGTTAACGCATAGTGAAATACTGGTTTCAGGAGTAGAATTTAGGGATTCATCCCTTACCTATAATACCCAGTGCTCATCACATCCGGTACCCTCCTTAACACCCATCACCCATTTAGCCCATCCCCAACCCATCTTCCTCCATCAACACTCAGTTTCCTCTCTAGAGTTAAGAGTCTCACGTTCGGCTTCCCTCTCTCTTTTTTTCTGTCCCAGATGTTCATCTGTTTTTTTCCTTAAATTCTACCTATGAGTGAAATCATGTTATTTGTTTTTCTCTGACTGACTTTTTTGGTTAGCATGATATACTCAAGTACTTCCACATCATTGCAAATGGCAAGATTTCATTCATTTTGATGGCTGAGTTATATTGTACTGCATACACACACACACACACACACACACACACACACACACACACACACACACACACACACACACACACACACACGTCTTCTCTATCCGTTCATCGATCGGTGGACATTTGGGCTCTTTCCATAGTTTGGCTATTGTTGAAAGTGTTGCTCTAAACTTTGGGGTGTTCTATCCTTTTGATTCTGTAATTTTGAGTCTCTCAGGTAAAAACCTCATAGTGTAACTGCTGGGTCACAAGGTAGTTCTATTTTTAACTTTTCTAGGAATCTCTATACTGTTTTCCACAGCGACAGTCCCAGTTTGCATTCCCACCAACAGCGTAAGAGGGTTCCACTTTATCCACAATCTCACCTACATCTCTTGTTTCCTGCTTTCTTAATTTTACCCATTTGACGGGTGTGAAGTGTGTGACCATATAATCTGTTCGAGAGACTGGAACACCGCTAAGGTCAACACCGTTAAGGCAAACGGTTACCCTACTGAATCAATGACGTAAGGGAAACACTAGGTGACAAAAACAGCTTTCCGCTTAACCAGAACAAAGAATAACTTACATGTGGTCCTCATTGCTCTACTCCCTTCACTTAAGCAGTAACCAACTTGGCATTATTCCTTCAGCATCATATATTCACAATATTATTTCAAGTTGAGGCCTTTAAGTGATACTTTCGTGTACATTTTTTCTTTTTCAGCTCTTTGCATGTTGTTTGGAGTTTTTGTAAAGCTGCATTCGCTTTTTCATTTTCATTTAAAGCTACCTTTTAATAGGCTCATTTCATTTTGTGTGTTATGAACCTGAACAGTCTTTTTGCATTGTTGTACCAATAGAAAGTGGGGTATGTTCAAAAAATATTGGTAAAATATACACGTGGAATTCTATCTTATAAAATGAAAACTATAATGTCCTTCCTGTACCATGAATTTACTCGACATACCATTCTTCTGAGTAGTATTTCTAACTGTTATATCTACCTTACAGGTGAAGGACTACTCCAGATTTAAACAAGGACAAGCTGAAACATGCAGACTACTCTCATGTGGGGTACTTCACTGTTGTAGTTCTCTCAATAAAGTGTTACATCCGTTCCACAAAGAATCATTGAAACCATACAAGACTCTTGACTATAGGAACAGGGTTACAGGAGGGGATGTGTGGGGGGAATGGGATATCTGGGTGAGGGGCATCAAGGAGGACACTTGCTGTAAAGAGCACTGGGTGTTCTATGCAACAGATGAATCACTAAATTCTACGTCTAAAAGTAATATTACACTACATGTTCATTAATGAATTTTAAATAAAAAAATACTAGATGTCCCAGGCTCAGCAATCAGATAACAAAAAGAAACAAGGGCATCCACACCGGCAAGGAAGAAGTCCAACTTTCAGTATTTGCAGAAGGCAAAGATCCTCTATGTGGAAACCCAAACACACTCCACCAAAATATTGCTAGAACTGTTACACGCATTCAGTAAACGCACAGGACACAAAGTCAAGGTACAGAAATCCGTTTCATTTCTATACACCAACAATGAAGCAACACAAAGAGAAATTAGGGAGTCAATCCCATTTAAAATTGCAAAAACCATATAATACCTAGTTATAAGCCTTACCAGAGAGGTGAAATCCCTGTACCCTGACAACTGTAGAACACTGGTGAAAGAAACTGAAGATGGCAGAAAGAAATGGACAACTATGCCATGCACATGGATTAGAAGAATAAATATTGTTAGAATGTCCATACTACCCAAAGCAATCTACACATTTAATGGCATCCCTATCAAAATACCACGAGCATTTGCCACAGAGCAAGACCAAATAATCCTAAAATTGGTATGTATCCACCAAATACCCAGAACAGCCAAAGCAAACATGAATTAAGAAAAGCAAAGCTGGAGGTATCACAATTCTGGACTTCATGTTATATTACAAAGGTGTAGTGATCAGAACAAGATGGCACAGCCAGAAAAACAGCCACATCAATCAGGGGAACAGAATACAAAACCGAGAAAGGAACCCACTCCTATATGGTCAACTCCTGCTTGACAAGGCAGGAAAGACCATCCAAGGGCAAAAGACAGTCTCTCTGAGAAAGGGTGTTGGGGAAGCTGGACAGCAACACGCAAAAGAATGAAATTGGACCGCTTTCTACACCATACACAAAAATAAATCAAAATGGATCAAAGACCTAAATGTGAGTCCCGAAGCCATTAGAATCCTAGAGTAGAACACAACCTCCTTGACAGCAGCCCTAGCACGTTCTTTCTAGATATGTCTCCTGAGACAAGGGAATCAAAAGCAAAAATAAATGATTGGGACTTCATCAATTAACAAGCTTCTACTCAGCTAAGGAAACAACACAACGAAAAGGCAACCTGTGGGATGGGAGAAGATATTTTCAAATGACACATTTGATAAACGGCTACTATCCAAAACATATAAGGTACATGTAAAACTCGACACCCTCCAAATGAAGAATGCAGTTAAAAAATAGGCAGAAGGTAAGGATAGACACTTTTCCAAAGCAGACATCCAGACGGCCAACAGACACGTGAAAATATGCTCAACATCACTGATCGTCGGTGAAAAGCCAATGAAAAACTACAATGAGATATCACACCTATCACAATGGCTTATGTCTCTGCCTTTAAAAGTGTTTTAAAAGATTTCATTTAGTTATTTGTCAGAGAGAGAGAGAGCACAAGCAGGCGAACTGGCAGGCAGAGGGAAAGGCAGGCTCCACGCTGAGCAATGGGCCTGATGCTGAGCAAGGAGCCATATACTGAGCTAGGAGCCTGACGCGCGACTCTTTCCCAGGACCCTGGGATCATGACCTGAGCCAAAGGCACAGGCTTAACCAGCTGAGCCACCCAGGGATCCCACCTTTAAAAGCTATTAAAGAAAGTTCAGACATTTTATAGGAGATATCTGTTGTTTTTGTTTCTGTTTTCCCATGGGGCTTGTGACATGAGTTATCATTCTCTCTATAAACTGTTCCAATTTGCTTTGGGGTTAGACTTACATTTTTCTATAGCACTGTAAATTCAGTGTGCTAGTATATTAAGAATTGAAATGTTTGTATTACCTGTCCCCCATACTTACATTTAAATCTTTATTTCAAAATCAGTGATTTCATCTGAAAAACCGTGTGATGTCTGTGTGCCATATTTTGGAAAACCTTTCCTCAAAAGAAGGATAAAACACCTAAAGTCAAAAAAACAAAAAACACAAAACCTTCACCTCCAACAATAAGAAGAAATTACCATAAACTTTTATGTAAACATCAGATTACCAGTATCGTCTTCATGTACCTGTCAGTTTTCCTGGCCAACATTTTCGGGAGTATTTTCTTTGAGAAACAGCAAGGACATCTAAATTGGAACTAAAGCCCAAAATCTACTGCTTATTACAGTGAGACGTAAGTTTTGGGTACACTGTGACCCACCTTTTTGTGAAGATTAAATGAGGTTATAAATGTATGGAACCCAGGAGAAAGAAGTGGCTAACATAAATAAGAGTTTTAATACTAACTCTTGTTTTTTAAAAAGCCCAATAAATGGACCTATGGTCATTACGGTAGAAAAGTCGAGGTTGGCCAGCTATTCACAATCAGACAGCACAGATGAAAATTATGTAGTTAACAGAGGCATGACCTTTAGCTTTCTGGGTATAGAAGATTCGTAAGAGTATAGAAACTGGAGCAGGTAGCATTTGGAGTGACAGCATCATTAGAAGTGTCTTGCAGGGAAGATGGGCCCCTCAAAAAATTGGAAAGGATGGGAACCTGGAGGTGTCCCTTTAGTGACCTGCCATTTAGGGAGGGTCCGACTGCAAAAGAGATGCGATCCAGACACAGCTGAACACGGACAAGTCTAGTCCTACGTTACTCACAGCCTTTCAGAGTCTTCAGTCCCAGAGAAGAGGAAAAGAGGTTTTACATACCAACTCATTTTATGAAGCTAGTGTGGCCTTCATACCAACATCCAAGACAGTATATAAAAGTGTCGGCTAATGATACTCATGAGGATAGTTGTAAAACTTCTAAACAAATTATTAAGAAGTAGAGTATTCAGAAAGATAATATATCATGACCATGCCCTCCTGATAATGTATGGTTGGTTTAAACATAGAACAAAATGTAAGTAATTCATCACATTCACAGATTAATGAAGGGAAATGCTACACTCATCTGAATAAACGTACTGCAAGTGTTTATTGGAAGTCAACATATTTTCAATACAAATATTCATGGTAAACGAGAGTAAGAATGGAACTTCCTTTCCTTCACAGTAAATAGACAAACTGTTAAATATTATCTAATTTATCAGGAATAAGACAAGGCTGTCCATCGTGGCCAGTTCTTTCAACATTGTGCTGGGTGGGTCTGTCCAATGTTGTCAAACGAGAAAAAAAGGGAAAAGGTTTAAAATGTCAGAAACAAACTGTCAGTGTTCAAAGATGATATCATTCTGTCTGCTGAAACTCAAAACGGAGGTCGATGTACACTTATTAAAGCATACGTAGCACGGTTGCTGGACAGAAATTCAATGTACAGATATATCTGTGTGTATTCAGCTCAATCGGACTATACCATTTCAAAAAGTGACCTAATTTTGATAGCATCGACTACTCAGAATAAGTTTTCCTTTAAAGGTTTATTAATTTAAGAGAGAGAGAGGGAGAGAGGGAGGGACGGAGGGAGGGACGGAGGGAGGGACGGAGGGAACAGGAGCAGAGGGACAGAATCGTTCAAGCTGACTTCCCGAGGAGCATCGAGCCAGACTCGGGGTCCATCCCATGACCAATGAATTATGACCTGAGCTGAAACCAAGAGTCAGCTGCTTAAGGGACTGAGACCCAGGCACCCCCTACTTGGGATAAGTTTAACACAGATTTCAAAAGATTCTTTGTGGAACGTCTGTAACACTTTATTGAGAGAACTACAACAGTGAAGTACCCCACATAAGAGTAGTCTGCATGTTTCAGCTTGTCCTTGTTTAAATCTGGAGTAGTCCTTCACCTGTAAGGTAGATGTAACAGTTAGAAATACTACTCAGCAGAATCGTATGTCGACTAAATTCATGGTACAGGAAGGACATTATAGTTTTCATTGTATAAGATAGAATTCCAAGCGTATAATTTACCAATATTTTTTGAACACACCCCACTTTCTATTGGTACAACAATACAAAAAGACAGTTCAGGTTCACAACACACAAAATGAAATGAGCCTATTAAAAGGTAGTTTTAAATGGAGAGCCAAAGGCGAATGTAGGTTACAAAAACTCCAAGCAACATGCAAAGAGCTGAAAAACAAAAATGCACACGTAAGTATCACTTAGAGGCCTCAACTTGAAATAATATTGTGAATATATGATGCCGAAGGAATAATGCCAAGTTGGTTACTGCGTAAGTGATGGGAGTAGAGCAATGAGGACCACATGTAAGTTATTCTTTGTTCTGGTTAAGCGGAAAGCTGTTTTTGTCAGCTAGTGTTTCCCTTACGTCATTGATTCAGTAGGGTAACCGTTTGCCTTAACGGTGTTGGCCTTAACGGCGTTCCAGTCTCTCGAACAGATTATATGGTCACACACTTCACACCTGTCAAATGGGTAAAATTAACAAAGCAGGTAACGAGATGTAGGTGAGGATGTGGAGAAAGGGGAACCCTCTTACGCTGTTGGTGGGAATGCAAACTGGGACAGTCGCTGTGGAAAACAGTATAGACGTTCCTAGAAAAGTTAAACATAGAACTACCTTGTGACCCAGCAGTTACACTATGAGGTTTTTACCCGAGGGACACAAAATTACAGACTCAAAGTGTAGAAACACCCCAATGATTAGAGCAGCAGTTTCAACAATAGCAAACTATGGAAAGAGCCCAAATGTCCACCGATCGATGAACGGATAGAGAAGACGTTGGTGCATGTGTGTGGGTGTGTGTGTGTGTGTGTGTGTGTGTGTGTGTGTTCAGTAGAATATGACTCAGCCATGAAAATGAATGAAATCTTGCCATTTGCAATGATGTGGAAGTCCTCGAGTATATCATGCTAACGAAAATAGTCAGAGAAAAACAAATAACATGATTTCACTCATAGGTAGAATTTAAGGAAAAAAACAGATGAACATATGGGACAGAAAAAAAGAGAGATGGAATCCGACCGTGAGACTCTTAAGTATAGAGAGGAAACTGAGTGTTGATGGAGGACGATGGGTCGGGATGGGCTAAATGGGTGATGGGTGTTAAGGAGGGTACCGGATGTGATGAGCACTGGGTATTATAGGTAAGGGATGAATCCCTAAATTCTACTCCTGAAACCAGTATTTCACTGTCCGTTACCTACATAGAAATTAAACAAACATTTGAAATGAAAAACAGGAACAGGGTTACAGATCGCCATAGTGAAACACAAACAGCAACCATTGTGTTTTGTTGTTCCCGGTGGCAGCCAAATTTAAATTCACATGTTAAAATTTGACCAAAGATGTTATCTGATAAAAAAAAATCATGCAAAATGCAACATCTTCGTATTCTATGTATCCAACAGAACCCCAGAATACAAATATCAGCATTAAAATTGACTGTATTATATCAGAATTCAATTCAATATATATATTAGTAAAGATGGGTTCAGAAGTTAAGGGATTGTCAGAAAATCATACACGTTATATTTCAGCCGCGGGTAGAACCTACCTCAGTGCCTCAGCATATTTCATACAAACTGATATTCAATCCAAATTAATTCTGTGTTTGATAAAAGCATAACTTACAGAAGGATCTGAATATTATTAGCAGTTCGTTGAAGTATTTACATTCAAAAAAATAAAATGGTTTCATATTGTATGATTTAATAAGGCTTTGACCCAATTTGTTTCTATCTCTATTTGTGTACAAGTCAGGCCGGTAGGATATTTGAACTACTTGGGAAAGTAATCTTCATATGCAACCCCTGTTAGAAATGTATCATTAAAGTTGTATCTGCATACGTAAAGATATAATATTCGGGGAAAGTCCCTCATATTTTGCACTGTCAATGGATACCTTACCTGCTTCCGGCATTTTAATGGGCTCTAAGAAGGGTAGACTTGGCCCCTTGCATCAGGGTCATCTTCAGTTATACCCCCAGCCTTTGCCTGAGGCAGCTCCTGGAGATCAGCTTGCAGGTCCCGTCCTTAAAACACAAAGGTAATCGATTTAAGCAGTAAATATGAAATATAAACCAATAAAAGCCTATAGGCTAGGGTGATAAAAAAATGTGATGGGAAAATGCATTTCACACCCTTGTTTTCCTGTAGTACGATTTGCTTTATTTCAAGGGACATTCTAAAGATAAAGCCCACTGCACCTTCATTTCCTTTCTATTACCACAGTGTTCTTAGAATAGAGAGCATCAGCTACATGTGGGAAATCAAGTCTACACCACGCATAAGATTTTATTTAAAAAGTACAACGTAGTTTTCCGAAGGATAAGCTGAGTGTATTCGTGGGCCTCTAACAAACCCTATACTAGTGACATCCATTCCGTAGTAGGGCAATCTGCAGGGTATTTTGTCCAATTTTACCCGTTCGATTTAAGTGCAAAGTCCCTCTATGTATAACTTAGGATAAAGCAGTCATGTATAGAGCAAAGTTGCAAAAGTAACAGCAAAACAGTAGTCATTAACAGTCCCACTTCTGTCTGGCAGTGAGACAGTAGGGACAAGTAGGGTGGAAAGAAATTAATGGACTTTCTCTTCAGCCATATTGTGGAAACCTCTTAACAGCGAATTCCTAACACACTCCAGGGCCTGAACGGTGTCCATAATTCACTACAAGTACTTGATGAAGATGTTCAATTTGGAAGACATTCATTTCTTGTTTCATGATCGTTTTAAGATCCTTATGATTTTCCTAATCGTAAAAGTACTTCAACACCTTTTAAGGCCACGTAAAAATCATATTAAAGTAGTGACCCTAATGCCAGTTTCCTGAATGATTAATCAGACAGTGGCTATCATTCACTGAACTCTTTTCTGGGGTCTCTCTCCTGCTCCACTGGACTGATTCCTGTGCCACTAATAAGCTACTTTACAGCACAGACACATTTGACTACTAAGCATTCGATACAAAACCATTCACTTGTTTGTAAAACAAAACAGATGGTAGGAAGAACACAAACCTCTTTAAAATTGCTTATTTTAAGTAATCTCTACACTCAGTATGGGCCTTGAACTCTCGACCCCGACACCGAGAGTCACATGCTCTACCGACTGAGTCAGCCAGCTTCCCCAAGAACGCAAACTCTGTACTGAACTACGAGGTATATCTCCATGTGTCAAGCAGTCTTTGGCAAGCCACAATCCCTGAGCCTTAGTTTTCTCATTTATAAAATGGGGCTCCCATCCCTATGCAAATTGGCTTTATTCCACATGTTACAGAATATGTTGACGTGCCACTCTGCCTATGCTGTTGACTAGTGCTTACGCTTTTGATGAAATGAGTGAAAAGGACACACAAAAATGTTCTAAGAAGAACAACTTAAACTAGGGAAGCGATGTATAGTTTTGTAGTTAAACATTTTCCTCTAATTTAGAGAGGAGAGCATTTTCAAGCACACCGATTAATTCTCAAGGAAAAAGGGAAATTCGTTACGGTGAAGGACTACATGAAGCTACATACTATACAGTCTTCACATTTTCAACCCGTTTTCGAGAAATGACTGAGAGTCTCTTCCAATGTTTTATTTCCTCATGCAATGGTTTTCATAACGCATGATGCCCACATATACACCCTGCCCCCACAGTCATTCTCCTTCCCTGTCCCTTCACCTTGAGCCACAGGTCCTGCTTCAATTTCCTTCCCTTGATCAGGTAGAATATCCTGACGCTCAGGTGGTGCCTCCCTTTTTTTCGGTTGCTCATCACTGGGTTGCTGCTCCTAAGGGTGTGTGTGTGGGTGTGAGTATGTGGGCAAATAAAAAGTTGTGTTGTTAATACATGCTAAGAGTATAAACATACATTACATATTTTGATATCAAATAAGGAATAAGCATAACGACACTCCCACATCATGATTCTATGCGCTTATTCTTAAAAGTGACTCTTCCCACACAGCGGCTACTCCAACAAAAGGTAACCACAAGCACTTTGGAGTCTACTGTAAACTATGCTGGGATGCATAGCGGAAGGGTCAACCTCCCAGTGGGCAGAACTTCGAGCAGTGCACCCGGTTGTTTACTTTTCTTAAAAGATCAATGGACAAGGGCACTAGGGTGCCTCAGTTGGTTAAGCGCCTGACTCTTGAATTCGGCTCAGGTCACGATCTCAGGGTTGTGGGATCGAGCCCCCCGTTGGGCTCTGTGCTGGGCGTGGAGCCTGCTTAAGATTCTCTCTCCCTCTCCCTCTGCCCCTCTCCCCTCCTCTAAGGAAAAGAGGAAATGGACGGAATTCTGA
The DNA here is from genome assembly GCF_009762305.2 of Zalophus californianus. Classification (NCBI taxonomy): domain Eukaryota; kingdom Metazoa; phylum Chordata; class Mammalia; order Carnivora; family Otariidae; genus Zalophus; species Zalophus californianus. Next base: position 84,066,930 of record NC_045612.1, read on the forward strand.
TTATCTTCCAATTCACGGGCTGTGGCCAATTGTTTGGCAGAGAGGTCAGGGAAGTGGAAGGAACAGGAATTAAAATAGGTGACAAAATTCTAGGAAAGAGGTATGTGGATAGACCTCTCTGAGTAGGTGAGAAATGTGAAGGTATTTGTGGCTTATGTGAATGCTCACTAAAGGGTGACCTCAGCAGAGAGGAAGATTCTTTTTCTTTCTTTCCATTCTCTTTTCTTTTAAATTTCAGTATAGTCGCCCTACAGTGTTATATTCGTTTCAGGTGTATACTATCGTGATTCAACAATCCCAGACATCACCCAGCGCTCATCAGGACAAGTGCACGCCTTAATCCCCATCGTCTATTTCACCCATCCCCACCCCACCCCCACCCCCGGTAACCATCAGTTTGTTCGCTACAGTTAAGAGTCTGTTTGTTGGTTGTCTCTCTCTCTCAGCAGAGATGCATTTTACTAATCAAGTATATAAGATGAACTGTTCTATGGATATTAGCCTCTTTCCTCAGCCATCCTTGTCATTGCCCAATGGGCTACTGGACCAATTGGCCATGGGTCATAGAAGGATGTTATGTATCGGTTCAGCACTGGACTTCTACTCACCAGAGCTGACGTGGCTGAGTGCACCGCTGAGTGCCCATACCTGCTAGCAACAGAAATGATCCGTGTGTCTTTGATAAGGCACCATCCCCCCAGGTGATCAGCCAGCTAGCTGGTGGCAGGTTTATTACATTGGACCTCTTCTATCATGGAAAAGCGGCATTTGTTCTTACTGGAATAGACACTTACCATCGACATGAATTTGCCTTCCCTGCATGCAATGCTTCGTGTCTAAACTAACAGCAGTGACTTACGGAATGCTTTTTCTACCACTGTTGTATTCCGTGCAGCCTGATTCTGATGGAGGAACTAAGTTCACAGCACATGGTGTGAAGCCACGAGCCCCTAGTCATGCAATTCACTGGTGCTATCATGCTCCCCACTGTTCCAAGTCCGCTGGCTGACGCAACGTTGGAATGTCCTTTTGAAGACTCTGCTAATGGTGCCAGGTAGATGGCAATACCCTGTAGGAGTGGGGCAAGGTTCTCCAGGAGGCTGTATACCTGAATCAGCATCCAACACACGGGGCTATTTTTCCCATGGGCAGGAATCACGGGTCCAGGAATCGAGGGATGGAAACTGGCAGTGGCACCACTCACTATTAACCCCTAGTGATGCACTAGCACAAGTTCTATTTCCTGCCCCTGTGGCTTTATGCCTTGCTTGCCTAGAGGTCTTAGTTTCAATGGGAAGAAAAATGACAATGATTCCGTTGAACTGTAAGTTAAGAATGCTGCCCACCGCTTTGGTGCTAATACTTTCACGTAACCTGCCTTCCAGAGACGCTTCCCAGGGAAAGAACAGATGATGGCTAAGTTCATGTGTCAACTTGGCTAGGACAGAGTATTCACATATTTGGTCAAATACTAGAGGGGATATTGCTGGGAAGCTAATCTCTAGATAAGGTTAACATTTAAACCAGTAGACTACGAGTAATTCACATCACCTTCTATAAGCGGGCCGGGACTCATTCAGTCAGACGAAGACCATAAAAGAAAACAGGGCTGAAGTCACCCAAGGAAGAGAGAATTCTGCCTTCATACTGTCTTTGGATTTGGGCTGTAATATCAGCTCACATAGTAAGTTTTCCAGCCACTGTGTTGTTATCCACTTCTGGAGTCCCCAAATCTTTTCCTTTCCTTTAATATTATTCAGAATTTTCTCTTTTTCCTTTCCCAAGTTTTTACAAAATTCCAGTGAGTTTACATACAGTGTAATATTAGTTTCAGGTGTAGGATTTAGTGATTCATCACTTACATACAAAGCCCAGTGCTCATCCTACATCCCCTCCTAAATCCCCATCCCCTATTTAACAGATTTCCCCCACCCACCTCCCCTCCAGTAACCCTCAATCTGTTCTGTATAATTAAGAGTCTGTGTCTTGGTTTGTCTTTCTTTCCCCTGTCCCATGTTCATCTCTTTTGTTCCTTATATTCCATACATGAGTGAAAGCACATGGTTTTTTTCTTTCTCTGACCGGCTTATTTGGCCTAGCTCCATCCACGCCATCGCAAATGGCAAGATTTCGTTCTTTCAGAGTTTTCATTTGGTTGCCTCTTGCATTAATCTCAAACTCCACAGGCTTGCTTCGTAGAGAAGACCAAGTAGAAATGAGTCTCTGTCATTTTGTCCAGACCAAAAGTCGTATCTTGTTTTGTACAGAGTGCCACTTCTTTCATAAATTTTGGCACATCCCCGAAACAAAAGCTTATGTCTAATTCTTATTTCCTCAATGTGCTGAATAATGAAAGTCGGATTAGTACTTTCAAAAGTGAGAACTTACCCATATCACCCAATTTAACACACACCTATACTTCATCAATATGGAACCAACGGCTATTAAACCTCTAGTACTCTCTGAGTCATGCAAGAGACTGTATAATATGAAATTTATCGAGTGCCAGGGTTTTCCATGCTATAGTCCACATCACATTGATTTTTCATGTTATTTTTGAATAGGCATAGTGTGTGATCAAAACTGCTATTCCTTAATATACAGAAATCTTATTGTTCCACTGAGTATAAATATTAGTAGAAACGTACGGTCCATATGTTAAATGGATGGGTTTCAGTAAAAGAAAAATGTTGCCTCTACTTTTGGCAATGGTACTTCCTAGGAACAACTGCGTATGATTCTCATCCTGAAAGATGAAAAATTTCAACAGAAAACTAAACTATCTTTAAATGATTCAAATGGACATTTTCAAATGGTGAAAACCCAGCCTTTAAAACTAAGAATCCACTATATCGGGTTAGCAGAAGATTCCATACAAGCAAGGTCAGGACCAAGGCAGACCACAGGATTAGGGAGCTGAAAATATCAACATGAAGCTAGAGAGAAAAAAAGGTAAGGATTCAGGTCCAACACAGGTGTAAGTGAAGACAGGCAAGGAGAGAAAAAACAGGGAAGAAGCAGTGTGTGAACAAACAATAGCCCAGATTTTCTACAACTGATGAAAGGCATCCGTACATATCACAAGCTCTGTAGACCCTCCAGAAATAATGACAAAGATAGTCACCCCCACAGCATCAAATTTAAAGAGTGCTGATAACCAAACAGAAATTCATAAAAGCAAGCAGGTAAAAAAGTATACTTTACCTTTAAAGGTGAGCGATATCATAGAATAATGAAACCTAGGAGAAAATGAAATGGTAGCTTTCACAGTCTAGGAAACCAAGTGTCAATGTAGGATTCTATAAGCAATAAAAATATTCTTTAAGAAGACGAATTGTAAGTGTTCTCTCTCCCTCACAAACACACACACACTGATGAAATTCATCACCAGCAAGTGTGCACTAAGAGAAATAATATTAAAAGTTCTCCAGGCAGAAAAAATAGAACTCCAAAGTGAAACAGTATTATAGGAAATAAGGAGGAGCAAAGAAAGGTCATTATGTGAGTAAATATAAGAGAATATTGACTGCATCATCATTGTAGAAACAAAAAAATCATATTTTATGGCGTTTCAAGTATATGTAAAATTAACGTAATGTAAATATAAGGTAGAAGTTCAAGGGGAGAAATGAAGTGAAAGTATTCCACAAATCCTGCAGTATAAGGGAAGTAATAGAATTCATACTTTGCATTCGCTGTTAGTAATTATTAACACTGTATCAACTCAGGGCTGCATAGTGGAAGCTGTGTGATAGTCAATAAAAGAGAAAGGAAATACAGACTTAACAACCTCACAGAGAAAAGTGGAATCACAAAAAATATTGGAACGTTCTCATAAAGAGAAAAAGGGCCATAAGAAGTATGAATCAAAAGACGGTAACAAGTATTGTACTCCATGTCACCGTGAGGTTGAATCTAATATTATTGATTTATTTAAATTCAAGTGCTTAACGGATAGTGTAGTATTAGTTTCAGAGTAGTTTCACTTTAGTGATTCACCAGTTACATATAAACCTCAGTCAGTGTTCATTACATCCAGTGCCTCTTACTGGACATCTCCCAGATACCCCATCCCCCACCCACTGCCCCTCCAGGAACCCTCAGTGTGTTTCCCATAGTTAACTGTCTTTTATGGTTTTCTCTCCCTTTCTGATGTTGTCTTATTTTACTTGGCCCTCACTTCCCGTATGGGGATCTACTTATTTTGATACCACATATGAAAATAATTTTAAACGGGTCAGGGTTAAAATTATAAGTGTGTAAAAAGAACACACAAATGAATAAATATATGCATCCACACGGTCCCCTCTTTTACTTTGTTTTTTTTTAAAGTTCGCTCCATGCCCACTGTGGAGCCCGACACGGGGCCTTGAACTCACGACACTGAGATCAAGACCTGAGCTGAGATCAAGAGTCAGGGGCTTAACTGACTGGGCCACACTGGCACCCCCTCCTAGTGCCCTGTTCTTGAAATGTGCATACTGCTTTCCTTTCCCGTTCTTCGAATATACCCTAAGGATACCGTCTTGACATAGAATTGTGGTGATAAGACCCTTTGGATGAAAGACCTCAATGTGAGACAGGAACCATCAAAATCCTAGAGGAGAACATGGGCAGTAACCTCTTTGACATCGGCCACAGCAACTTCTTTCGAGATACATCTCCAAAAGCTAGTGAAACAAAAGCAAAAATGAACTTTTGGGACTTCATCAAGATCAAAAGCTTCTGCACAGCAAAGGAAACAGTCACCAAACAAAGAGGCAACCCACAGAATGGAGAAGATATTTGCAAAGGACACATGGAGATAAAGGGCTGGTAGCCAGATCTAAAAAGAACTTCCCAACTCAACAACCAAAAAAGAAAATATCAAGTCAAAAAAATGGGCAGAAGACATGAAAAGACACTTCTCCGAAGAAGACATACAAATGACTAACAGACACGTGAAAAAATGTGCATCATCATTAGCCATCAGGGAAATTCAAAATCAAAACCACATTGAGATACCACCTTACACCAGATAGGATGGCAAAAATGGACAGGGACTAGATACAACAAATGTTGGAGAGGTTGTGGAGAAAGGGGAACCCTCTTACACTGTTGGTGGGAATGCAAGTTGCTACAGCCACTTGGAAAACAGTGTGGAGGTGCCTCAAAAGTTAAAAACAGAGTTACCCTATGACCCAGCAATTGCACTCCTGGGTATTGACCCTAAAGACACAGATGTAGTGAAAAGAAGGGCCATACGCACCCCAATGTTCATAGCAGCAATGTCCGCAATAGCCAAACTGGGGAAAGAGCCGAGATGCCCTTCAACAGATGAATGGATAAAGAAGAAGTGGTCCATATAGACAATGGAATATTGCTCAGCCAGAAAGGTGAATACCCAATTTTACATCAACATGGATGGGACTGGCGGAGATGATGCTACGTGAAATAACTCCAGCAGAGAAAGTCAATTATCCCAGGGTTTCACTTATTTGTGGAACATAAGGAATAGCATGGAGGACCTTAGGAGAACGAAGGGAAAAATGAAGGCGGGGGAGGGAATCAGAGGGAAAGATGAACCATGAGAGACTATGGAGTCTGAGAAACAAACAGGGATTCGGAGGAGAGGGGAGAGGGGGGATGGGTTAGCCCGGAGGTGGCTATTAAGGAGGGCACGTGCTGCATGGAGCACTGGGTGTTATACGAAAACAATGGATCATGGATCACCACCTCAGAAACTAATCAGGTATGTTGCGGCAACTAACAGAACATAATACAATTTTTTTAAAAAGAGTCTTTGGAAGCTGTATATGGCTGAACTCACTTAAATCCTCTGTATAAACTGTTTTTAATCTGATGTTAATTACCATACATTATCACATCATTAGTTTTTGAGGTAGTGTTCCCTGATTCATTGTTTGCATACAACACCCAGTGCTCCATGCAGTACATGCCCTCTTTAATACCCATCACCGGGCTAACCCAGTCCCCACACCCCTCCCCTCTAGAACCCTCAGTTTGTTTCTCAGAGTCCATAGTCTCTCTGTACAAACTTTAAAGAATTGATGGACTGGCGTGGATATCTCCTAGTCTTTTGGACGCGGTAAAAAAGAATCGTAAATAAATTTCCTTGCTTCTTAACCTGCAACCCACCAATCTGAGGTGATCCACCTCTTTCTTGGGTTTATTCCTGCCCTCCTCTTATGGGGGGGTGGTGGTGCTAGGTTCAGATTACACACAGGAGGTTCCTCGAATAAGGAAGCAACACAATGGCATGAAACACAATGATGACAGAATACACACTTTGGTTAATGTGTACTAGTAATGTAAACTAGTATTTGACAAAATTACTCACTCGAATAAGCCTTAACAGGCTTCAAAGGAAGTAAGAATCGGTTGCCTGACAAGAGGAAAGTTAATGTAGGATTCAACATTAAAAAGAACGGAAAAATCTCGGACCAAGCCATACTCTGGTAGGTAACTTATGCTGAAAGAAATCATACTGAAAACCAGAAAATAGCTTTAATCCAATATTAATGAAGGTGGCCCACAACTTGTACTGAATGCAGATGAAGTCATGCTTGAGGATAAGGTATAGTCTAAAGTGCATAAACAAGAGAAGAAAGGGTGGATAAGAATTACTTCAAACTCTACGCCAACAAAGAAAAAGAAAAAAAAAGGAAGAAGCTATTAAAAAAAGGATCCAATGATCAGTGCCTGGATAGCTCAGCTGGATATGCATGTGACTCATAGTTTTGGCACAGTTTATTGAGATCAAGCCAAGCGACAGGCTCCACGCTCAGCATAGAGTCTGCATGAGATCTTCTCCCTCTCCCTCTGCCCCTTGCCCCACTTGGGCAAGCTCGCTCTCTCGATCTTTCTCTCTAAAATAAACTGACAAAAATTTTTGAAAAAGAATATCCGTGGTGCGGGGGTGGCTCAGTTGGTTAAGTGTGTGCCTTTGGCTCAGGTCATGGTCCCAGGGTGCTGGGATCGAACCCCACATCGGGCTCCGTGCTTGGCGGGAGGCCTGCTTCTCCCTCTCTCACTCCCCCTTCTTGTGATCCTGCTCTTGCTATCTCTCTCTCTGTTCTGTCAAATAAATAAATAAAATCTTAAAAAAAAACAGCCAATGGGAAAAAGATAGTCTCTTCAACAAATGGTGTTGGGAAACCTGGACAGCAACATGCAAAGGGATGAAACTGGACCATTTTTTTCACTATATACAAAAACAAATTCCCAATAGACTAAAAACCTAAATGTGAGACATGAAGCTATTAAAATCCTACGGGAGAATACAGGCAGTAACCTCTTTGACATTAATCATACAATTTTTCTACATATGTCTCCCAAAGCAATGGAAACCAAAGCAAAAATAAAGTATTTGGACTTCAACAAAATGAAAAGCTCCTCCACAGCAAAGGAAGTAATCAAGAAAACTAGAAGGCAACCTATGGATAGGGAAAAGATATTTGCAAATGACATACCTGATAAAGGGTTAGTATCCCAAATATATAAAGCTCTTATGATACAGAATCCCCCAAACACAAATAATCCAGTCAAGAAATAGGCAGAAGGAAACAGACGTTTCTCCAAAGAACACATACACAAATGGCCAACAGACACGTGAAAAAATGCTCCACATCCCTCGCTATCAGGGAAATACAATTCAAAAGCACAATGAGATACCTCCTCACACTCGTCAGAATGGCTAAATTTAACAAGTCAGGAAGTGACAGATGTTGGTGAGGATGGGCAGATAGGGGAACCCTCTTACACTGCTAGTGGGAATGCAAGCTGGTACAGCCACTCTGGAAAACAGTAGGGAGGCTCCTCACAAAGTTAAAAATAGATCTACCCTACGATCCAGCAATTCCACTACTAGGTAATTACCCAAAGGATACACCCGTAGTGATCTGAAGGGCCACCTGCACCACAATGTTTATAGGAGGAAAGGCCACAGTAGCCAAAATACTGAGAGAGCCCAGATGTCCATCAATGGATGAATGCATAAACAAGTGTGGTGTATATATATATATACAATGGAATATTACTCAGCCATCAATACACTGACATCTTACCATTTGCCGCAACATGGATGGAACTAGAGGGTATTATGCTAGACGAAACAAGGCCTTCAGGGAAAGACTATTATCATATGATTTCACTCCTATGTGGAAATTGAGAAACAAAGCAGAGGATCATAGGGGAAGGGAGGGACAAGTAAAATAAGAGGAAATCAGAGAGAGGGACAAACCATACAAGACTCTTGACTATAGGAACAGGGTTACAGGAGGGGATGTGTGGGGGGAATGGGATATCTGGGTGAGGGGCGTCAAGGAGGACACTTGCTGTAAAGAGCACTGGGTGTTCTATGCAACAGATGAATCGCTAAATTCTACCTCTGAAAGTACTACACTACATGTTCATTAATGAAATTTAAATAAAAAAATACTAGACGTCCCAGGCTCAGCAATCAGATAACAAAAAAAACAAGGGCATCCACACCGGCAAGGAAGAAGTCCAACTTTCGGTATTTGCAGAAGGCAACGATCCTCTATGTGGAAACCCCAAAAGACTCCACCAAAATATTGCTAGAACTGTTACACGCATTCAGTAAACGCACAGGACACAAAGTCAAGGTACAGAAATCCGTTTCATTTCTATACACCAACAATGAAGCAACACAAATAGAAATTGAGGAGTCAATCCCATTTACAATTGCAAAAACCACATAATACCTAGTTATAAACCTTACCAGAGAGGTGAAAGCCCTGTACCCTGACAACTATAGAACACTGGTGAAAGAAACTGAAGATGACACAAAGAAATGGACAACTATGCCATGCACATGGATTAGAAGAATAAATATTGCTAGAATGTCTATACTACCCAAAGCAATCTACACATTTAATGGCATCCCTATCAAAATACCACGAGCATTTGCCACAGAGCAAGAACAAATAATCCTAAAATTGGTATGTATCCACCAAAGACCCAGAAGAGCCAAAGCAACCTTGAATAAGAAAAGCAAAGCTGGAGGTATCACAATTCTGGACTTCATGTTATATTACAAAGGTGTAGTGATCAGAACAAGATGGCACAGCCACAAAAACAGCCACATCGATCAGGGGAACAGAATAGAAAACCGAGAAAGGAACCCACCCCTATATGGTCAACTCCTGCTTGACAAGGCAGGAAAGACCATCCAAGGGCAAAAGACAGTCTCTCTGAGAAAGGGTGTTGGGGAAGCTGGACAGCAACACGCAAAAGAATGAAATTGGACCGCTTTCTTACACCATACACAAAAATAAATCAAAATGGATCAAAGACCTAAATGTGAGTCCTGAAGCCATCAGAATCCTAGAGTAGAACACAACCTCCTTGACAGCAGCCCTAGCACGTTCTTTCTAGATATGTCTCCTGAGGCAAGGGAAACAAAAGCAAAAATAAACGACTGGGACTTCATCAATTAACAAGCTTCTACTCAGCTAAGGAAACAAACAACACAAAGAAAAGGCAACCTGTGGGATGGGAGAAGATATTTACAAATGACACATTTGATAAACGGCTACTATCCAAAACATATAAAGTGCCTATAAAACTCGACACCCTCCAAATGAAGAATGCAGTTAAAAAATAGGCAGAAGGTAAGGATGGACATTTTTCCAAAGCAGACATCCAGACGGCCAACAGACACGTGAAAATATGCTCAACATCACTGATCGTCGGGGAAAAGCCAATGAAAAACTACAATGAGATATCACACCTATCGCAATGGCTTATGTCTCTGCCTTTAAAAGTGTTTTAAAAGATTTCATTTAGTTATTTGTCAGAGAGAGAGAGAGCACAAGCAGGCGAACTGGCAGGCAGAGGGAAAAGCAGGCTCCACGCTGAGCAAGGGGCCTGATGCTGAGCAAGGAGCCCCATGCTGAGCAAGGAGCCCTGTGCCGAGCTAGGAGCCTGACGCGCGACTCTTTCCCAGGACCCTGGGATCATGACCTGAGCCAAAGGCACCGGCTTAACCAGCTGAGCCACCCAGGGATCCCACCTTTAAAAGCTATTCAAGAAAGTTCAGAAATTTTACAGGAGATCTCTGTTGTTTTTGTTTCTCTTTTGCCATGGAGCTTGTGACATGAGTTACACTTCTCTCTATAAACTGCGCCAATTTGCTTTAGGGTTAGAGTTATATTTTTCTATAGCACTGTAAATTCAGTGTGCTAGTATATTAAGAATTGAAATGTTTGTATTACCTGTCCCCCATACTTAAATTTAAATCTTTCTTTCCAAATCAGTGATTTCATCTGAAAAACCGTGTGACGTCTGTGTGCCACAGTTTGGAAAACCTTTCCTTCAAAAGAAGGATAAAACCCCTCAAGTCAAAAAAAAAAAAAAACAAAAAACAAAAAACAAAACACAAAACCTTCACCTCGAAAAATAAGAAGAAATTACTATAAACTTTTATGTAAACATCAGATTACCAGTATCATCATCATGTACCTGTCAGTTTTCCTGGCCAACATTTTCAGGAGTATTTCCTTTGAGAAAGAGCAAGGACATCTAAATTGGAACTAAATCCCAAAATCTACTGCTTATTAGAGTGAGACGTAAGTTTGGGGTACACTGTGACCCACCTTTTTGTGAAGATTAAATGAGGTTATAAATGTATGGAACCCAGGAGAAAGAAGTGGCTAACATAAATAAGAGTTTTAATACTAACTCTTGTTTTTTAAAAAGCCCAATAAATGGACCTATGGTCGTCACGGGAGAGAAGTCGAGGTTGGCCAGCTATTCACAATCAGACAGCACAGATCAAAATTATGTAGTTAACAGAGCCATGACCTTTAGCTTTCTGGGTATAGAAGATTCGTAAGAGTATAGAAACTGGAGCAGGTAGCTTTTGGAGTGACAGCATCATTAGAGGTGTCTTGCAGGGAAGATGGGCCCCTCACAAAATTTCAAAGGATGGGAACCTGGAGGTGTCCCTTCAGTCACCTGCCATTTAGGGAGGGTCCGACTGCAAAAGAGAGAGGCGATCCAGACACAGCTGAACACGGGCAAGTCTAGTCCTACGTTACTCCCAGCCTTCCAGAGTCTTCAGTTCCAGAGAAGCGGAAAAGAGGTTTTACATACCAACTCATTTTATGAAGCTAGTATGGCCTTGATACCAATATCCAAGACAGTATATAAAAGTGTCTGCTAATGACACTCATGAGGATAGTCGTAAAAATCTAAACAAATTATTAAGAAGTAGAGTATTCAGAAAGATAATATATCATGACCCTGCCCTCCCGGTAATGTATGGTTGGTTTAAACATAGGACAATATGTAAGTAATTCATCACATTCACAGATTAATGAAGGGAAATCCTACACTCATCTGAATAAACGTACTGCAAGTGTTTACTGGAAGTCAACATATTTTCAATAGAAATATTCATGGTAAACGAGAGTAAGAATGGAACTTCCTTTCCTTCACAGTAAATAGACAAAATGTTAAATATTATCCAATTTATCAGGAATAAGACAAGGCTGTCCATCGTGGCCAGTTCTTTCAACATTGTACTGGGTGGGTCTGTCCAATGTTGTCCAACGAGAAAAAAAGGGGAAAGGTTTAAAATGGCAGAGAGAAACTGTCAGTGTTCAAAGATGATATCATTGTGTCTGTTGAAACTCAAAACGGAGGTCGATGTACACTTATTAAAGCATACGTAGCACGGTTGCTGGACAGAAATTCAATGTACAGATATATCTGTGTATATCAGCTCAATCGGACTATAACATTTCAAAAAGTGACCTAATTTTGATAGCATCGACTACTCAGAATAAGTTTTCCTTTAAAGGTTTATTAATTTAAGAGAGAGAGAGAGAGAGAGAGGGAGGGACGGAGGGAGGGAGGGACGGAGGGAACAGGAGCAGAGGGACAGAATCGTTCAAGCTGACTTCCCGAGGAGCATCGAGCCAGACTCGGGGTCCATCCCATGACCAATGAATTATGACCTGAGCTGAAACCAAGAGTCAGCTGCTTAAGGGACTGAGACCCAGGCACCCCCTACTTGGGAGAAGTTTAACACAGATTTCAAAAGATTCTTTGTGGAACGTCTGTAACACTTTATTGAGAGAACTACAACAGTGAAGTACCCCACATAAGAGTAGTCTGCATGTTTCAGCTTGTCCTTGTTTAAATCTGGAGTAGTCCTGCACCTGTAAGGTAGATGTAACAGTTAGAAATACTACTCAGCAGAATCGTATGTCGACTAAATTCATGGTACAGGAAGGACATTATAGTTTTCATTTTATAAGATAGAATTCCAAGCGTATATTTTACCAATATTTTTTGAACACACCCCACTTTCTATTGGTACAACAATACAAAAAGACAGTTCAGGTTCACAACACACAAAATGAAATGAGCCTATTAAAAGGTAGTTTTAAATGGAGAGCAAAAGGCGAATGCAGGTTTACAAAAACTCCAAACAACATGCAAAGAGCTGAAAAACAAAAATGTACACGTAAGTATCACTTAAAGGCCTCAACTTGAAATAATATTGTGAATATATGATGCCGAAGGAATAATGCCAAGTTGGTTACTGCGTAAGTGATGGGAGTAGAGCAATGAGGACCACATGTAAGTTATTCTTTGTTCTGGTTAAGCGGAAAGCTGTTTTTGTCAGCTAGTGTTTCCCTTACGTCATTGATTCAGTAGGGTAACCGTTTGCCTTAACGGTGTTGGCCTTAACGGCGTTCCAGTCTCTCGAACAGATTATATGGTCACACACTTCACACCTGTCAAATGGGTAAAATTAACAAAGCAGGAAACGAGCTATGTAGGTGAGGATGTGGAGAAAGGGGAACCCTCTTACGCTGTTGGTGGGAATGCAAACTGGGACAGTCGCTGTGGAAAACAGTATAGACGTTCCTAGAAAAGTTAAAAATAGAACTACCTTGTGACCCAGCATTTACACTATGAGGTTTTTACCCGAGGGACACAAAATTACAGACTCAAAGTGTACAAACACCCCAATGTTTAGAGCAGCAGTTTCAACAATAGCCAAACTATGGAAAGAGCCCAAATGTCCACCGATCGATGAACGGATAGAGAAGACGTGTGTGTGTGTGTGTGTGTGTGTGTGTGTGTGTGTGTGTGTGTGTGTGCGTGTGTGCAGTAGAATATGACTCAGCCATGCAAATGAATGAAATCTTGCCATTTGCAATGATGTGGAAGTCCTCGAGTATATCATGCTAACGAAAAAAGTCAGTCAGAGAAAAACAAATAACATGATTTCACTCATAGGTAGAATTTAAGGAACAAAACAGATGAACATATGGGACAGAAAAAAAGAGAGAGGGAAGCCGACCGTGAGACTCTTAACTATGGAGAGGAAACTGAGTGTTGATGGAGGAAGATGGGTTGGGGATGGGCTAAATGGGTGATGGGTGTTAAGGAGGGTACCGGATGTGATGAGCACTGGGTATTATAGGTAAGGGATGAATCCCTAAATTCTACTCCTGAAACCAGTATTTCACTATGCGTTCACTACATAGAAATTAAACAAACATTTGAAACCAAAAACGGGAATAGGGGTCCAGATCGCCATAGAGAAACACAAACAGCAACCATTGTGTTTTGTTGCTCCCGGTGGCAGCCAAATTTCAATTCACATGTTAAAATTTGACCAAAGATGTTATCTGATAAAAAAAAATCATGCAAAATACAACATCTTTGTATTCTATGTAACCAACAGAACCCCAGAATACAAATATCAGCATTAAAAATGATTGTACTATATCAGAATTCAACTCAATATATATTATGAGTAAAGATGGGTTCAGAAGTTAAGGGATTGTCAGAAAATCATACACGTTATATTTCAGCCGCGGGTAGAACCTACCTCAGTGCCTCAGCATATTTCATACAAACTGATATTCAATCCAAATGAATTCTGTGTTTGATAAAAGCAGAACTTACAGAAGGATCTGAATATTATTAGCAGTTCGTTGAAGTATTTATACTCAAAAAAAGAAAATGGTTTCATATTGTATGATTTAATAAGGCTTTGACCCAATTTGTTTCTATCTCTACTTGTGTATAAGTCAGGCCGGCAGGATGTTTGATCTACTTGGGAAAGTAATCTTCATATGCAACCCCTGTTAGAAATGTATCATTAAAGTTGTATCTGCATACGTAAAGATATAATATTCGGGGAAAGACCCTCATACTTTGCACTGTCAATGGATAACATACCTGCTTCCGGCATTTTAATGGGCTCTAAGAAGGGTAGACTTGGCCCCTTGCATCAGGGTCATCTTCAGTTATACCCCCAGCCTTTGCCTGAGGCAGCTCCTGGAGATCAGCTTGCAGGTCCCGTCCTTAAAACACAAAGGTAATCGATTTAAGCAGTAAATATGAAATATAAACCAATAAAAGCCTATAGGCTAGGGTGATAAAAAAATGTGATGGGAAAATGCATTTCACACCCTTGTTTTCCTGTAGTACGATTTGCTTTATTTCAAGGGACATTCTAAAGATAAAGCCCACTGCACTTCATTTCCTTTCTATTACCATAGTGTTCTTAGAATAGAGAGCATCAGCTACATGTGGGAAATCAAGTCTACACCACGCATAAGATTTTATTTAAAAAGTACAACGTAGTTTTCCGAAGGATAAGCTGAGTGTATTCGTGGGCCTCTAACAAATCCTATACTAGTGACATCCATTCCGTAGTAGGGCAATCTGCAGGGTATTTTGTCCAATTTTACCCGTTCGATTTAAGTGCAAAGTCCCTCTATGTATAACTTAGGATAAAGCAGTCATGTATAGAGCAAAGTTCCAAAAGTAACAGCAAAACAGTAGTGATTAACAGCCCCACTTCTGTCTGGCAGTGAGACAGTAGGGACAAGTAGGGTGGAAAGAAATTAATGAACTTTGTCGTCAGTCGTATTGTGGAAACCTCTTAACAGCGAATTCCTAACACACTCCATGGCCTGAACGGTGTCAATAATTCACTACAAGTACTTGATGAAGATGTTCCATTTGGAAGACATTCATTTCTTGTTTCATGATCGTTTTAAGATCCTTTTGATTTTCCTAATCGTAAAAGTACTTCAACACCTTTTAAGGCCACGTAAAAATCATATTAACGTAGTGACCCTAATGCCAGTTTCCTGAATGATTAATCAGACAGTGGCTATCATTCACTGAGCTCTTTTCTGGAGTCTCTCTCCTGCTCCACTGAACTGGACTGATTCCTGTGCCACTAATAAGCTACTTTACAGTACAGACACATTTGACTACTAAGCATTCGATACAAAACCATTCACTTGTTTGTAAAACAACACAGATGGTAGGAAGAACACAGACCTCTTTAAAATTGCTTATTTTAAGTAATCTCTACACTCAGTATGGGCCTTGAACTCTCGACCCCGACACCGAGAGTCACATGCTCTACCGACTGAGCCTGCCAGCTTCCCCAAGAACGCAAACTTTGTACTGAACTACGAGGTGTATCTCCATGTGTCAAGCAGTCTTTGGCAAGCCACAATCCCTGAGCCTTAGTTTTCTCATTTATAAAATGGGGCTCCCATCCGTATGCAAACTGGCTTTATTCCACATGTTACAGGATACGTTGACGTGCCACTCTGCCTATCCTGTTGACTAGTGCTTACGCTTTTGATGAAATGAGTGAAAAGGACACACAAAAATATTCTAAGAAGAACAAATTAAACTAGGGAAGCGATGTATAGTTTTGTAGTTAAACATTTTCCTCTAATTTAGAGAGGACAGCATTTTCAAGCACACCGATTAATTCTCGAGGAAAAAGGGAAATTGGTTACGGTGAAGGACTACAGGAAGCTGCACACTATACACTCTTCACATCTTCCACCCGTTTTCGGGAAATGACTGAGAGTCTCTTCCAATGTTTTCTTTCCTCCTGCAATGGTTCGTCATAACGCATGATGCCCACATACACCCCCTGCCCCCACAGTCATTCTCCTTCCCTTTCCCTTCACCTTGAGCCACAGGTCCTGCTTCAACTTCCTTCCCTTGATCAGGCAGAATATCCTGACTCTCAGGTGGTGCCTCCCTTTTTTTCGGTTGCTCATCACTGGGTTGCTGCTCCTAAGGGTGTGTGTGTGGGTGTGTGTATGTGGGCAAATAAAAAGTTGGGTTGTTAATACATGCTAACAGTATAAATATACATTATACATTTTGATATCAAATAAGGAATAAGCATAAAGACACTCCCACATCATGATTCTATGCACTTATTCTTAGAAGTGACTCTTCCCACACAGCGGCTACTCCAACAAAGGTAACCACAAGCACTTTGGAGGCTACTGTAAACTATGCTGGGATGGATATGCACAATCTGTCGTTAATAAGCATGACAAAGGAGCCATAGGGTGTATTTGCATGGGCAACAGAAATATGGAAGCCTTCTGGTTCAATGTTTCCCTCCCTTTATCAGCAGAGAAGATTTTATCACTGTATTTGTATGCCTGCAGCTCAACAAAATTTTCAGAGCAATAAATGGAAGGTAATCGAAAACATCCAACACGGAAGTACTCACACCCACCTGCTCTTTAGACCCTGGATTATCTTTTCTTTCTTTGATTCTGGTTCTGGATCTGGATCTGACTTGGCCACTCATAGTCCACACTGAAAGGAGAACACTGGTATTTCGAAAATGTACTCTAAAGGAGAGGCATACCACGTCCAACCAAGGCCAAAGGCTTATTTTTTTTTTTTTTACTTTGAAAACACTCTGAGAGCCAACCTAGCATCAGTAGAGTGTACAAGCTGTGGTCACACCAAAGACACGGGCTGCAAGATCATTTACATCAGCCAGGCTGGCCGTGAAATCGCCTTATGGACAGGCTAAAAGACGAGGCTTAGCCTCACGCCTGCATTCCCCACTATAAAGGCATTTGAGAAAACAGTGCTGGACATTCAAACCTGAGTCACTACTGCTTTGGTCACATTCCCATTTACTAGGCTCATTTTACCGCCTTAAATAACGTTTGGCTGGAACGCAGGGAAAGAAAGAATCCTCTGCATACGGCCTCGGGCTCTGTTCGCACTCCAAGGGTTCAGGCGTGTAGTCGCGAACCAGACCCACGGGCCGGCTCCTCCCTCGACCTCTGCACGGTGCACGGCTAATCTCGCGGACCCAGTCACAAGCCCCTAGCGTTCCCCGCTACCTGGGCTTTTCTATACCGCCTGGTCGGCTCCCTGCCCCGGGTCCCACAGAGGATCCTGGACTCTGTGCTCTGCTGGCAGCTGTAGGTGCTCCAGGACTCCGAGATCTCCACTAACCGCCCCGCCCCGCCCGCGCCGGGCCTTGGCCCGTCTTCCCCTCCGCTCCTCGACCCACCATCCTCACTTGCCCTGGCCCCACCACGAGGACGAGCGCCATGGCGGCCGCGACGCCTGTGAGGAGAAGGGCGCTAGCTCCTCGCCACTTCCACCTAGGATGCCACAGATCTACCGTCCCCACCTGCCCGCGGCCCACTGGCTCCCTCCCCATCCTCGCTCACACTTAAACTCCTGGAAGGACTGATCTGGGGACCTAC